>NC_135856.1:9820299-10120299 GCF_031162955.1 Sander vitreus | reverse complement strand
AATGTTCAATTATAGTGTGATTACTCACTATTTACATTATAGTATATAGTATATTATAGTAGGCCTACTTGATTTACAGCTGATTTGTGAAAAGGTAGCCTACACAACCTTATTTAATAGTAATTTAGTTTTAGTGCGAACCGTCACAGGAAGTGCTTTTATTTTGAAGTAGGCTACACGGAAGTTGTCTGTTGTGTAGCCTACTTAACTCTTGCTAGCTTACTGAGATGCAACATGTCCGTCAGGCTCAAGTTGTTCACTTTCTTGTTTGTAAAACTGCAACATATTGAACAGTAAATGGTCACAGTAAAAGACAAGCGTTTTTGGTCGTCATTCGAAGCCATTCCACTACAGGCATAGTTACTCTCCATACATGTTGTCCGTACCGTCTCTGGTTCGGCTCTGACCACGGGAACAGAAACAGGACAGCTCACTTCAACGCAGCGTAATAACTCCTGAAAATAATATCCATTTCGCAAATGTATTTGTCTCTGCAGTCATCTCAACCACCGAATACAGCGACAGGAAATAATACGGCTTTTATTTTCCTGTGAAGAAATGTGTTGATGAATTCTTAAAAAAAACAATGCACCACTAAATGTTGCGTTAAAATGCATTGTAACGAGTATAATATTACTGAAATTGAATTAATTACAGCAAAAAGGAATACATTACTGTAATTGTGTTACTTTTGTAACGCGTTACTCCCAACACTGATGGCAGATGCTACTGAGTTATGGGGAATGTAGGATTCAGTGTTTTTGGAGCTTGACCCACACAATTCAGGATGTCTCAACCTCTGCTACATTGATTTTGATCATTGTTTTTGAATGTCTCTCACAAGTCTCCAACTTTATGACAACGCAATGCTATATTGGTGGAATACCCCTTTTTAAATTACCATCAGGTTGAGTTGGCAAGTACTGAAGAGTTGTCTGATGAAAACACAAGGAGCTGCAGAACTCCATTGAAACATTATGCATTTTTAATTATTTAACCTGGCGTTTTCTTTTGCAGGGTACAAATGTTCCACCAAAACAAGTTCCTTCTGGAGCTTAGCGTTGCCCAAGACGATTGTGATTGGTTTATAGAAATGCAAACAACCCAGAGCGTTTTTTTTCTCCTATCCAGATATGTATTGTTTGTGTGGAGGGGCCAGACCTTACTCCACAACGCTGCAGGGATAGGGCTGGCAATGTGAGACTACTCAGGAGACAACACAGTTAATTCCAATTTTAAAAAGTGGGTGGCCTTTTGAAACACTCGTGTGTACACAAAATAATTAAATGTGAATATGATAACCTTCCTTGACTGTTGATCATAGTCTTATTGTACCTGTGAACAGCTACGACTCTCCAAGGTCTCGCAGCAAAATAACCTTACAAACAAATAAGGGACTGTTAGTTTCAGCAATTATACTATGTTCATGCACACGTAACAACAAACCCAGAAGTTTGTGTTATAGTATCTTTCTTTTTGAAAATGCACTTGCAAGTTGCTCCAGGCGCACGATCATGTCAAAAATAACATGAAGAAAGAGAGCTGCACACTTTCAGTGAAAAACCATTACAGTTTTGCATGGAACCCCTTATGTCTTCATCAGGTAAGTCCCTCAACACACTCTTCAAATTCAGATTTCTTCAAAACTCTTCAAGCTGAAGAAGGTGAGAACAAAAAATACATGTGATGTAGTGTTGGCAGAAATCAAGGGAACCACTTGAGGTTCAACTTGAAACAGGAATGATGCTGTTTTTATATTTTTCTTCATACAACACAGACCTGTGTTTAAGGGGGGGGGGGAGTCAAAGTCGGGGTTGATGCAAGTAGCGGAACATCAATATGAATGTAACACTGTCAAAAAGCTTCATTTCTGTTCCACTTAATATTCCCGTCTTGCATCTGTTAGCTCCATTTGATGTAGATAGCGTTTTGAATGGCTCAGTGGGAAAATGCAATGCCAATGAATTACACCACATTATCTTAGCCACCTAGCTTTGTCATTCAATTGATGGGACTGTATATGCCTGGACAACTCTGGCTATTTGCCAGCATGTCCTGTTGATGTAGCCAACTTTATCCTCTTTGCCAGTGAGCTGTGACTAATATGAAAACACATCTGACATCTGGCTTACTCAATCTGCTATTTTTAAATAGATGTTGGCTCAGTAAAGCATTCGCTCGCTCTTTTCTTTAAGGGGGGGGTATTCAGACATCTGCCTGAATAGTGTCTGGGGAAGGCACTAAAAACAGCTTCTCAGATTGTGATGTTTGCTGGAAGTAAGCTATAGATGGATGTAGGAAGAAGGCTTACATCATGTTTTTTTTCTTTTTTTTTTCTAATATCCCAGCTGCCATTTGTGACCTTTTCATGTTTTTGTTGTTTTGGCATATTGTTGCTGCACCGGGAACTCCTGGCTGGTTCAGGTCACCTGGGTTCTGAGCCTTTCTGCTAAAACTCCTAGTTGACAAATGAAAATGAAAAATCTGGTGCCTCCAAGTGTATCAGAGCAAAAACACAAAAAGTCTCTCCTTTTCACATGTCATGACCTCATCGTGAGCAGTTCAACCAAAGAAGGCTTTTTCTCTCCTTCTCAGATTGTTTCATGTAAAGGATTTTCCCATTGTGAAAAAGGAAAATGTAATGAAACGGTAGTGTAATGAATCTAATTATCGATATGTATCAGCTTTAAAGTGCCCATATTATGAAAAAATCGCTTTTTCTGGGATTTGGGGTGTTATTTTGTGTCTCTGGTGCTTCCACACGCATACAAACTTGGAAAAAAAATCATCCATGCTGTTTTGAGTGAGATAGGGGTTTCTGAATGTAACCTGCCTTCAGTCTCCGGGTGAGCTGTTAAAAATCTGCAGGGTTGTCTATGTCACTAGCCAAAACGAGGGGGCTAACCACTAGCACATGCTAGCGGTTAGCCCCCTCGTTCTCAATGGCAAAACACTGCTACAACACACGAGTTCACCATAATCTACAAAAGAGCTACTTACATGTCCCTGTTCTGCAGGTATTTCATGCAAAGTTGGAAGTGCGCCCTCGTTTAGAAGAAGTCTCCCGGCTAATCCTAAGAAACAGCTAGCTAGCTGATGTGATCCTTACCTAGCTACTGCGCATGTGCGAATCCCAACAAAGATGGTACAGAAGTAGCTAAAATAGAGACCTGAACACACAGGGAGCTGTAGCAATGTGCAGTACAACAAAAATATTGTGTTTTTTGATTGAAATTAAACCATGTAAACCTATTCTGGTATAACCTCAAAATACAATTATGAACCTGAAAATGAGCATAATATGGGTGCTTTAAAGTGCTCTGTAAAGCATCCTTTAAAAAAAGTATGGTAGATAGATATGTAAAACGCATAAACTGTGTCAGTAAAAGACCAAGAGAAGTTGCATCAGTTGAATAAAGCCAACACACACACACACACACACACACACACACACACACACACACACACACACACTTTTTTAATGGCTGTGTCGAGATTCTACAGTTCGAAAGGAGGACCTAAATGCAAGAGACCAGGCAGGCAGGTTGGGGAAGAAAAAGGGGCGTTTTAATAAATCCAAGAAGCCAAAAACAGTTAGGCAACAACAGCAAATCCAAAAACACTACAAGTTGTAAACACTGAAGAAAACTAAACACTAGAACCAGGAAGTAAAGCATGACAGAGACAAGAGAACACCAGGAAAGGAGGGTGGTAACGAGGGACTGAGGACACAAGGGCTGATGAGGAACAGATGAAACACATCAGGGCAGGACAGACAATCACAAAAGCAAGAAAGCACACAGGGCAGAAAGTAAAACAAGATATGACACATGAGGAGAATCACGACTCTAAATGAATGCTATTGACTGCATGATCATATCCCAATATTATTTACTGCCATGCGAGCCACAATTAAAATTAAAACTTGGCGAGCCGCCGGAGTCTCACGAGCCGCGCAATGACTGAATAACACTGCCCTACACCATCAGCACCCTTCTTAAAACTTCCTACATTATTTGCAGTTCAATCTGTGGAGCTCAGTCAGTAAACAGGAAAACTGTTGAATAAAATAGGATATCTTGGAGGCAAGACAATGGTTAGATGTACACTGTGCTGTAAAGGATTCTTTGCTCTTAGTGTCTAATTACTCCTCCCATTGTACATCCGCCTCTTTCCTCCTCTACCTTCTTTCTCTGACCTCAGGAAAAACAATAGGAAAAAAACTCCACTGCTCATTATCCCTTTTGTTCCACTTGCCTGTTTTTTTTTTTGTTTTTTGTTTTTTGCATGAAGAGCTAATTCATCAAATGCCTCACATGTACCCTGTCCTCAGGCTCCCTGACATTAGGAGAACCTTTTGTTTTTGTTTACACCAAATCTAAACTCTGTGTGGAAGTGCCATTACTCAAAATAATGTTTAATTATTCAGGTTGTCTTTGGAGTTTTTTGCCTTTGGGAAAAATAAATATGTACCTTTATATAGTAAATCACGCAAAACCTGAATATGAACAAACAGCAGCACATTATGGTGTTAATACTAAACTAAATAAATCACTGCACTGCTTCTTATCCAATGAAGAATTAGAGGTTAAATTCAGGTACCATTCCTTCCATATTAGTGTCATGTATCTATAACCCATGACAGATTAATAATTAATTGACCATTAACTGAAGCAGTTAATTATTAGTGCACAGTCATTGTACATCCCTGGCCTCAGGTTACTCCTCTGAAGACTTCAGTGCTGGCTAAGGACAAAGCACCGGTCTGTGGCTATGTTTTACAAATTCATGCTTCAGTCTGCAGGAGCAGCTGTGGTGCATTTGAGTACTCTTTTCTTGTGGACTGTGTAGGAGCTAAGTGCGGCGTAACATGCCGTCATAACTTATGCATTCCAAGTGATGTTAGAGTTTTCATTATTCCGAAATGTGACGGTCTTGAAAATACCTTACAGGTACATATACTGTAACTCAAGGCCTTTTGATTGTAAAGAACAGTTTTGCCTCTCATTTCTACAGGTATCGTCTACCAAAACTTTGGGTAGTACTATTTATAAGGTGAAGCACTTCTAAGTATTGGTAATGCATTGCTGCTCAGTGGACTGGGAGAATGTGTGCTTGGTAAATGTTTCCTGAATATTAATAGAAAGTCTTACTTGATGTACTAACGGGTACCATGCCAATATCGCCCATCAGGCCCAATTAAATTGCTACATTTTGTAACCAAGATTGGTTTGTTCTCTCCTCATAGGATGGTAAGCAAAGTGCTGGGGCTACACCCAGGTTCAAAATACTTTGTTCTTATTAGCAGTGAAAGGTACAGAAAGCACACTAACATTTGGTCTATGTATTTCCAACTATAGGAAGCACTTTTAAAGTGTGAATGTTAGTGCAGGAACATGCAGTAAATATGGAATATGTTTCAGATACCCCCCATGGGTAAGAATTTGTAAAAAGAATTCCTTTAGGGTACTGTAAATAGTTTAAAGTGATAGTCAACCCAGAGGAGAGTGTGATACTCAAGAGATGCAGGTGTCACTTTGCAGTATTTGATAAACTATCCTCTTACTTAGCTAAATGGTAAATATTTTATTTCCTATATACAATGTAGACAGACATGGGTCACATAACTGCAAACATTTTCATAATTTTTTTAATTTTTTAAGGAATAGGACATTTTGGATGCTTGTTTGCTCTCTTGCTGAGTTAGATGAGAAGATCGATGGCACCCTCATACCCACGCTATATCTGGTTTGTTTAATCCGTACAAAAAACAAAGTCGTTAAATGACAGGTTGTGATTAATGTAATGGGCCAGACTAATTCCTGGCTTGGTGCAGTGACTTTCTGGAGTCACCGCTGGTTGCCTGGCTACTAGTGGTATAGGTATTCTGGATCAGCATAGGAATCCAGATCTGCAACAAAAACTAAACATTTGTCCCACAGCACATGGCATACTCCACCACATTTCACTAATGCTATTCACTTTTTATATACTGCTAATGTGACTGAAAACATAATCTCCTTGACAGAAGAAACATTGAACATATTAAATATAATGTAATTCATTTTAAGTATTGTGACTTAATGCACAGTAAGATTATGCGGGCATAACACCAACTCCAACATCAACAATAGGGGTAACACAAGTATATTTATATATACATATATATATATATATTAGGGCTGTCAAACGATTAATTTAAACGCTGAAGTTCTATAGTTAATCGCGATTAATCGCATATTTTATCACATGATTAAAATTCTATTATTTTGCATTTCAGAACAGTTTTTAAGTACATATTAACAATCGAAAGCAATTTTTACCAGTGTATTTTGATTGGGAATCAAATGAATGCAAAGAAAGTTACTTTATGAACTTGATTTTAAGATTTGTAATTATTTATTTACTGTAAACAAAAGAAAAATGTGTGAATCTGTCATTATTGCACAATTCCTCCAAGTACCTAACTAAAAAACAAAAAATCTCTGTCCTTACTAGAGTCAATATAGTGTTTAGTAACTCCTAAATAATGTTGATTACTCACTGACGTCCAGTGATCACCGGTTAATGAGACAGAGTTTGCAGCACCTTGCAGCAGTTCCACTGTGGTTGCTTTCTCCGTGTCATACAGGCTGTGTATCCGTGAAAACTACTGTCCCGACCAGACAGGTCAACTGTAGTACGTCTTTAAGACCCGAGTCCTCTACGATGCTGACAGGTCTGCAGTTAGTTGCCACCTGTTTCGCAAAAGCAGTAGTAATTTTTTGGGATTTGGTTTCGCTCCGTCTAAAACTCTGCCATTTCGTAAAGCTGGTTGTAACGCAGAAATAAAATGGATTAATGATAATTTTATTCATATGGTTTACATCTGACTTTACCAGCTGACTTCTCTATTGGCCGTTGAAACAGGTGAATCCTTTTACGTTCTAAAACCAGCCACTGCCACTTGAACAGCTGAGTCGCAGCCACACCATCAGCTAGTTTGAGACAGGCCGGTTGAGGATTTTAAAATGAATGCGCTGTCGATATCTTCTGTAACAGACGCGATGGTGGAATCTACACATCTCAATTCTCCAGCGGCAGCCACCTGTTGTAAACAATTTCAACCCAAGCGCTCTTTGGTGACGTGGTTGATTCTGTTACTGTTGATCATCTGTCCGACAATTTGATTGGTCCGAACAGATCTTGTTCGAGCATAATTGCTCCTCAACGGATCAAGTCCAGACCGAACTTCCCGACCTCGAATGTTGTGGGCGGGGCTAAGTTCGGCTGGCATCCAGGCTAAAGTAACGGTGCTGCAAAGGGTCAAAATAGTAGCCTGTTAGCAAAGCCGAGTGAAGTGTAAAATAAATTAATAAATGCCGGCATGCAATTAATGTGATTAAAAAAATTAATCGCATCGCGTCGGCCCTTAATCGCATCGCGATTAACGCGTTAACGCTGACAGCCCATATATATATATATCAATGGCTGCCACCTGACAAAATAAAAAGTAAGAGGGAGGAAGCACAAAAAGGAAGAGGAGGAAGAATGGATGGGGATGGAGAGAAAGAAACCAGCGTAGTGATCTTTCATCATAATCCTGTTACTGTTGAATAATTTAAGTATCTCCTTGCAGACATTAATTTCCTATCATCTACTTTGCCTCTAATTCAGTGGGAGAATTAATGAGGATTGACATGGCCGTTCTTTCTTGTGCCGTGAAAGCCAACATGGAGCTGTTGATAAGCGGGACGTGGTGATGGAACAATGGGCATGCTGGTTAGAGCCTAATCGTTTCTTTTGCATTTCATCCGAGCTTCCATTAGCTTTCAAGAAAATAGGGCATGAAAATACATGAAATAATGTTAATCATCTACAGTAATAATGATTATTATTTATCAAAGTACTACAGATATGCTGCATTTCGAAAAAAAAAAAAGTCAATTTACTTTAAAGTGAATTAAGCGTATACCATCACGTTTAGTGTGAATTATCTTTAAAAGGTCACCTCCATGCAGTGTAGTAGACATGTCGAGGACAAAGCCATGCAACTGATAGGCCATCTGTTTCAAAGATTGATAGCTCACCGCTGCTATCAATGATACGCCCATGTGCCTCTTAGCATTCTGTAGATCTTCATTGTTTTTCTTCAAGGACATCAAGGGGTATACAACACCATATAAAATGGCATTTCTGAATAATAGAAAGGGAAATGCAGGAGAAAGAGTGGAAGAAATAAAGGATAGTCCAAAAAAAGGAAAAAAACCCACTGTCAACAATGTTATCACAATAGGTTTGAAATACATTGTTGTAGCATCGCACGGCTCTTAGAGCTTGTCATTTTAGGCTGCAAGGAGAGGAACATCGGCGGGAAGAGTGGGGGTGCGGCTTCAAAGATCTGTCATGTTCCCGGCCGACTTTTATGGCTGAGCGGTAGAATTGAGCTGCGGTGACATTCACATCATAGACACCCATAGGAATTTTATAAAAGGTAAAAAACTATAAATGTAAATGTCTAGATGTAGAACGGTGAAGAAGAATTACCGTAATTTCTATTGTATGTGTTGTTGTTGTGAATGGACAATCACCCTAGCTGTTTCTTTTGCTTCGACTTTTCAAATAGCAGACATCTTTGCACTGTCAGTGAGACTGTTGGCACGTCTATACTCCCCGGCTTTAGTTGGGACATTTCCTACACTTTGAGGTAATTCAAATCCCTCAGAGTGAGAAAAAAATATCTGTGCGAGATATGAAGTCAACAATGCTTTTGGCACTTGTGATAGCAATTTAATTGAAATGTCAGTAGAGAGACAGGGACTCGGAATCCACGGAATCTGTGTTTCTTGTCTCTCCGGTGTCCTCATCTCGTCCTCTCTTCTCTCTTTTCTTTCTCTTTCTCACTTTCTCCGCTCTGAGTTACAACTTCATCTTTCAGCCGTAGCCGAGGACATGCATCAGGTGTCACACTCAATGTCGCACTCATTTGACCCATCACCCCAACAATTGAGGCTGACCCTGAGCTGCTCCTTCAATTAATCACCTTACCTTCACGCCATAGGCTGCCCTCCCTCCCTTCACCCCTCCCATCTGAGTTGACCCGAGGGGGCCGGGAAAAAAAATCGTCCGCTGCTTCCCCTGCCTACGAGGGTCGACAGTCGTCCACCATTCCGCATGACTGCCAGTATAAATCTGACGGAAGTAAATACCCATTAGTGTCTCGGGGCCATGAGCAGCCTTCCCGCCCCCGCCCCCTCTCAACTTCAACGTAGTTCAACCTTATTATACTCAGCTGGGAGGAGAATTGCGGTGCATGAGCGGAGAGAGCGGTATTTAGAGTTAATTGCCTCTGGCAGGTGGGGACATCAGTTCCACCGTGTGACACGACAGGTGGCTCACTGGAGGCAGGTTCAATCAACTAATTGTAAAGTTCTGATTGACCTTCTGGAAGGCGTTGACCTAGAGCCGAGGCTGAGAGACATACTGAGCGGCTGAAGGTCTGCGCAGGGCGGGTTTTATTTTGCATGCTTTTAAATCTTCTACATGTGCTAAATCACCCTTTCAAACATATCTGCACCTCTAAACATCACGTAAAGTGTGTGTGCAGACTTTTTGGAATTCACAACACACACATACCCCACGCAGGTATGCATAAACACATGCACATATAAAGCGAGGCCCCCAGCTCAAGAACATGTCCTTGCAGTTGCCTTGAGCTGTGGCCTTTATTGCTGAGGGAATTAAGGGAGATGTAAATAAAGTTGTAGGCTGAGGCGAAATTGCTTTGCTGGCAAAAAAAAAAAAAAAGGTAAGGAAGCCAATACAGAGATAGTCAACAGGGACCAATCAACACCTCAGACACGACACGTGTGTAATAAAAGCTCTGTTTCCACTTCCTTTTAATGTTTACTTGTGAGGTTTTCTTTACTTTTGCGCATATTATCCACTGTCTTCATTTCAAAAGCTAAAGGTACATAAGATACCAAAGGTATCTGTATAAAACAGGCTAAAGCCAGACACTTGGACAAGACATGAAACAAGATAAAGTGGGAGGAAGAGACGGAGACGGGTGAGGTGAAATAGATGGAATGTATTTCAAAAAGCAGAGAGAGAGTGATGACAGGTCAGGTATGCTCATGGGGGTTGTGTCAGTGAATAATCTTCACATTAGCGTTGACTCATTTAAATAATATGGATCACTTAGCAGATACAATGTTGCTACAGGAATATTAAACCCTCTGCAGCCTTTAAACAAAGTTATCTTTGCAAATAAAACCACACTTTGGGTTGATGTTTTGGGTGTCTTAATTACCTAAATACGAAGGTATGCCGTGTTTAAGAGTAAAATGTTGGTGGGATACAGTTTCTTCTATTTGAAACTCATGTTATGTTCCTTTCTTTTACCAGAACACACTAATATTTCACCTTGACGTATGCTGAACTTGTCAACAAGCAATCCCAGACTTCTGTAGAATTATTGTACAGTATTACCTGTAAACTTCACTACAAATTAAAGCTATAATCTATTAATTTCTTGGAAATAATTTACAGATTATCATCTCTATTTGTTTGTGTTCATCTCCCCTGAAAACTATTTGATTTTTGAATTCATGATGTCTAAAACTCTTCAATTGATATATAAAAACATGGCAACTTGGATTTGTCCAGCAGTTCATAGTGTTGCACTTCTAAAAGTACTGCTTCCCTTGGCTGGAGAGGTCGACAGTTGACCAATAGACATTTTTCACGGCAGACATTTTGACATGTCATAATAGGAAACGCACAGCTATTTAATAACATTAATGATAGCTGCATTGCACTTAGGGGAGGTCCTGGTATTGTGCATGCTGGCTCACCGGAATAGCTTACTGGGACACTTAATGGAACTGAGGCATCTTTAATGTTATCAATTTCCCTTGTGCTTTTCCTACTATGACAAGTCAAAATCTTTGCTGTGAAAAATGTCCATCAGAGCTTAGAAGGCAAGATTAATAATGGTAAGCAGAGCATGTGAGTGGGGCACAGAGCTTGAAGATTATGAAGGTGACCAGTGCCATTAAAGGCAGGAGGTCATGGATGAGTTCATGTTCACGTAGTTTGCTGTTTTACGTAAAGCAACAATAAACTGTAATGGTGTTTGGGAAACACAGTTTAAATAGTGTGTTTTGAGGTCACTGCAACCGCAAAGGAGCACATTCACTTTTCTGATGTTGGGATAAACCTTTTACTAAACATATAAAAGTTGTCTCAGTTTTGAGTTTGTGTGACACAGGCACTGGAGGCCACTTCGCTTGAGGAAAGTCCTTTTGTTTACTGCGATGTCGATCAGGCATCAGTTTAGATGGAACATGTAATGCCTCTAAGCAGCTGGCAGCTCTGCCTTCTCTCTGACAGGATATCCGTCATAAAACGTGATAGTCTCTCATTCCTCCCTCCGACACTCAAAGTCAGCTCCCCCCCCCCCCCCCCACCCTCTTTTTACAGATTACACATTTGATCCACTTTGGATCTCTCTATTCGTCATGTGTGAATTGTTGTGCTGTTGACTGCGCCATGTTGTGTTGATGCAGTTGATAAACGCCGACGGGGGCGACTGCTAAAACCTCACCTTGGCGAAAAACATAAGAGCTGAAAAGACAGCCAGACATGACTGAAACCTCACCTTGACTTTGATGGGTCACAACAGGAGCAAAACAGCAACGAGTTGCTGTGGCTCAGCCGAAGAAACAGCGAGTGAGAGTTTGAGGGATTAGTTGAGGTGGCATTATACTCATCAGGCACGATGACAGCTCTGGTGGATTGGATTTGTCTCCGGGTTTTTTTCCAGCCATAACTCATTCTGCCCGCGCAGCCACTGAGTAGACGGAGAAATGGAGTGTTGTTTCACTGGGTTATTGAATTGTTTTTGTCCTCTTATTTTAGTGCAAATGAATTCAGCTCATATTTGAGTGCAATGCTTTTAGCTCAAGCTGCACGGTGAATGTGTCAAATGAAGTGTGTTACACAAGCTTTTTGGCCTTGCTTTCACTGAGCAAACCTTTTTGCGTGTGTGTGTGTGTGTGTGTGTGTGTGTGTGTGTGTGTGTGTGTGTGCGTGTGTGCGTGTGTGTCTCTCTGTGTGTGCGCGCACGCGCACACATAGAGAGAGAGAGAAAGATGGAGTTAATGGTCTCTGTGTTTCCACATATGTACTGTATGTGCGCCGACACTGCATTATTGGGCAAGCAGTAGAGATCCAGACTGCTTTCACAGAGGTAAGAGTGTTGAAAGTTGGGTTGACATAGCAACCATGATGGTAACTATAAATCACATTAATAGTGCCTCTCATTGTGCTTCCGTCTTTCTTTAAAAAAAGAAATATATATTCATAAATAAAAAAGTATTTTAAAATGTTATTTATGTATGTTACCTTTATTATAGTGCATATCGACACGTTTCACTACCAGGATTGTTCAGGTGCTGCCGGAAATTCCGCTGGATGTTCCTCATTTCGGCCGGATGTCCGTCACCTTCCGCTTTCTTTGTGTTAGTATTTTAAACTCCGGTGGATTTCTGAGGACTATGGTTAACTGCTCCTCAGATCTCTGCAGGGTAAATCCAGACAGCTAACTAGACTATCTGTCCAATCTGAGTTTTCTGTTGCACGACTAAAACAACTTTTGAACGTACACATGTCCGAGGCTATTTTGCACAGGCACCGTTGCTCCATCCGGCGGAAACCTGCATTACAGTAATTGTTTTTATAGGGCCACATGGGTTTTTATCGGGCCACATGGGGGCAGCAGAAGCTGTAAATATAACATTTATATTATCACCTTATGAACTTTATATGGCTAACTTGTTAGCAAAGAGTTATATACACATCCAGCAGACATAGAGCCCCATTAATGTTAATTTTACTCACCTGATAGAGCCCCCCCCCTCCTGTCCTATAAATAAAGGCCTAAAATGCCCCAAAAATAAATAATATTTAAAAATAAATAAAAAATTGGACTCTCTTTCAGCTCAATTTTGATCCCCACAAACTCCTGAGGGAAAAGCTGTCTCTTTAGCTGCTAAATGCTCCACTATGTTCACCAGTTAATTGCTAACTTTGTCTGTCTGCTGTTTGGTGCTGGACAGGTAGCTTACTGTGGGCATATCAGAACTTTTTCTGCTGCCTGTTGCTGCTGGAAACAAAGATCATTAAAGCTGTGGGACTGAAACAAAACTGTAAAGTAGCGGGCCGTAAAACCAAAACAATGAGCCTAAAGATGCTAAAACGCTGTGTAGAGCAGAGCATGTGAGCGGAGCGGTGAGAAATTCTGCTACTTGCTCACGGAGCTGTCTGTTTCTTCTACTCCCCTGCTCAAAGGCGTTCTAGGCTGCTCCACTCAAATAGCTCACTGCTCACTCCAAAAAAAGCTGCGTTGTATTTATAAGAAATATAGCGCTCGCCATCTGTAGTCCATGCTGCCTGTAGCCTTTTCCACCAAGTAAAATAAATCCAAGCACAAATCCAACCCCTTACCACTCTGCTCCCTACAGGCTCGTGGCGGTGCCCATGGCCTTTGAGTTTAGAGGGAGTGGGCTAAAATGAAATTGTCAATTTGAAGTTAGACAAAAAGCCAAAGAAGCATCTGTCCACCTCCACCTCATCCTTCACAGCCCTACACAGCCTTCAGCCTTCACTTAGATAGCAGCAAAGATACACATCTGCACACAACACACCCTGCGTGCTGCTGCAGTTCACTGTCAAATATCCGCCACCGAATCTGTAAACTGTTACTTTAGCTGGAAATCCTTCAAAGGCAAAGTCTGTAATATGATCAGTAAATACGATGTATATACTGTATTTTATTTACATCGTATTTTTGCTGCAGTAATAACTAAATTCATCCTCAGGGATCAATAGAGTTCATCTCATCTTCCTCCTTTACCTTCTTTAACAACAAAGTAGTAAAAATGTCTGAGCCAATCAACAACAAATATAAAACCTTGTTTATATCTGGAATAAATATATATATATATATATATATATATATATATATATAATTGTCAGTTCCCCAGTTGTTCAAAGTTTAATCTGCTGTGTCTGAGATATCAGCAATGAATTGGGTCAGTAAGTATTATTTTGAAAACACCACAATGCAGTTGTGAGAGGCAGTATTTTTTCTGAAAAATCTCAGTGAGTTCTGACAAAGCATGCAGATGGAAACCCACAGTCCTCCCCCAAAGATGAAATACAATTTGTTATATGTTTGTATGTCGAGCAGTAATACTAAGTTATCAGTGCCACTCTGCAGGCGACTCTGTTTGACTAAACACAGATAAGAAAGAAAAAGCCTCTACGAATAATCTCCTAGACTGGGATAAAGATCAGTAACCGTAAATGGTCCTATACTCTCGGGGCCTTCATTTTCACTCTGGCGTTAGCACAGTCCCTGGCGAATCCTCCCACTGGTGCATGTAAAAACACACAGAGCTGTGTACTCTGATCTCTCCTTGACATGAAGAGGGCAGCCGCACTGAGGCGTGACCAGGGTTCGAGGGCATGAATCAAGATCACCATAAACAGAATTAAAAAGAATAAATACTTAGCTATCATAGAAGCCGAGTGATTTATTCTACACATTCACAACGCTGGCTGAACAGCGGCTCCCGAGAAATCAATATGTAATTATAGACATCCTACCCTGAGCCGTTCCTCTCCCAGCATCCACCTCCCACCGTCTGCCCCGCACCCACACCACCACCCTCAAAAACAAATGTCAGAACATCACTGAGCCCGGAACACCAACCACAAGAACAAATAAAAGACTTCTCCCTGGTGAGCACAGCCTTGTGCTTTAGTGTGTTTATTGTCTGTACATGTAGAGTTTTGTGTCTTGGAGCCATTTTGCATTTTTGTTTCTTCTGGAATTGTTTCAGCTTTATGCACATTTATTTTTGTATACATGTATAACGCTGTATTAAGTAAGAAGCTAAAGATAAAGATAAAGAAAAGAGATAAAGTAATTCAATAAAAATAGTCTACATTCAACGGTTTGACATACTTATTGAAAATATAAATTAGTCAGAATTTTTGACTTACTAAGTCAAAATTTAAAGGAATAGTTTGACATAAGCTCAGCAAAAAGACTGAAAATGGGTTACAGCTATCTTGGCTCTGTCTAAAGGCCAAAACATTGCCAACCAGCACCTGTAAAGCTCACTTATTTACATAGCTATCTTGTTCTGCTTCTGCGTCTTTATGCTAAGCTCAGCGTAAAGTGTGGCAAGTTAGCTACTGTGTGTGTTAAAAGTATTCCATCTGGGCAAAAATTGCAGTTAACTCTAAACTGGATAGAAAATGAAACAAAATTCCTGTAAGTTTTGATCTGAGCTTTACCACAAACACACCCACATGCACTCTCTGTGCATACACATCAATGCGTACTTTGCTAGCTAGCTAAGACTGACTGAAAAAATACTCAGCAGTCAAACTGAGCTAACGTAAGAAGACATTCATTCAATCAGTGATGTCAAACTAACATTTAAACATTAATTTGATACACTAACTTATAAATTGAATTAAATTTAGATACATTTTTATGTAGTATTTCACACTTTGACTTAGCATCGCATTTCTCTATCTTAGTGCAATGATTTTGACAGGTATCCCATAATTTTGATTTAATATAAAAAAAAGTGAGTCAACATTTCAGTGT
The DNA here is from genome assembly GCF_031162955.1 of Sander vitreus. Classification (NCBI taxonomy): domain Eukaryota; kingdom Metazoa; phylum Chordata; class Actinopteri; order Perciformes; family Percidae; genus Sander; species Sander vitreus. The sequence continues at coordinate 10,104,632 of NC_135856.1, read as the reverse complement.
TTGAGGAACATTTTATTGGATTTCTGAAGCAATTTAGTGGCCTTTTCTTTTTAATGGAAACCACTGAAATGTGTGTGAAAAGATGTGTTTATTGTAACATGTGTAAAGACATTCACAAGCCTAAGAATAGGTTAAATTCTAAGTATTGAATGAAGAAAACCAATGGGTGAATGGGTCTTGGGATGACTGTATGTGCATCCAGGGCTAAAAAAAAACAAAAACACTCCAGTTTTATGTCCATGGTGTCTCCTCAGTTTCCATTGAAGTGAGCAGCATTAGTTCAGGGGATAGAGACGGGCCTCAGTGGGCGCTGTATGCCCTGACACATTGATGAACAGCTGTACAGGTCTGAACTTCGCTCATCGCTCTGTGCTCACTCCAGCTAAATCGATGAGGTAACCAGTCAATGCTTGCCCACACTCAAGCTATTGCCAAGCCCTTATCAAGCCCCGGCAGTTTAACACTGACCCCCGCACAGGTAGCAGGAGACACACTAATCCATCTCTCCTAGCCCAGACAGACTCATCTCATCCCAGTTATCTTCCCCCCTCTCTATCTCTCCCAGCCTCACCCATTCACTTACTCGAACACATTTCTCTCTTTCAGTTTTTCCCTTTATGTCTTGAACAATTCCATTTTCCCTGTATCTATGTGCTCATCCATTTCCAGCTGCTGCGTTTCTCTCTGTATCCTTCCCCTCCCCCTCCTGCCTTCCACGCCTTGTCCAAAGCTCTCTCCCCTTCTTCCACGCTCTTACTGTGGGTACCTCCCGGTCTGGCCACGGGAGATGGAGATCTGCTCAAATTGACACACACATCATTACCTATCTACTATCCTTCTGCCTCGGGCCCCAGCATTTGATTACAAAGGGCTTCAGATGAGCTGCACAAGAATGTCTGAAAATATCTCAGTATCCATAATAGCCATATGGAAGAGAAGTCATTTGATGCAACACACCTCTCAGATTATTGCAGAGGAAGTGTTGCTATCAGATTGCAGACATGATTTTTTATCACAGTGAATGTTGGAAACAGCTATTACCCATGCAGTTTCTCTTGTGGAAACAATAAACTGATGTTGTAAAAGCAACAGACTTAAACAGCATGTTTATATGGTGAATCTGTGAAAAATACAGCCCGAGTGATGCTTTATGCAGTTAATGTGAATACAAACTCCTCCAGTGTGAGACAAACCTTGATCAACTCTGTGAGGGACAGTGTGAAAACTTTTAGGGTGGAGAAGATTTGTATATATATTGTATATATTGAATTGTATATTTTAATATATACAAAAGCAAGACCCTATGCAGCCTTATTTATTGAGTTCACTGCAATATATCTAAGCAATAGTTATTACCATTGGTAAATTAAAGTCCAGTGCTGATGTGCGGAAGAGAAAGAAAGTACAGCAAGCTCTTTTAAGCACAGCTGAGTTGGCTTTTACGCACAGTGACAGTTGTTACCACAAAGCTGAATAGGCAAAATAGGCACAGACAGACTCCATTCAGGATTCCAAATAATAAAAAATAAAAAAATGAATTACATCAGATTGTATTGTATCCTGTATGATATATATCTGAATGTCATAAACCAATTACATGATGTCGTGTTGTGGACAATGTTGGAGAAAATGAAATAGGGCGCAGTTATATCAAGAGGAAATTTAAATGTGATTTCATTTCCCCTTTGTCATAACACACACACATTGTCAGTGTCTCTTAGTCCTATTGGCAGTCAGGCGCTAATTCAAAGCAGCACAAGTTGGCAACCAACCTAAAAAAAACGGCGCATTATTCAAAGAGTCTATCGCAAAGCTTCCTTAAAGAACATTGATGTTTAAAACGATTAATCTTGTAAGCCATCAAGACTGCATCTCTTTCCAGGATAGTGCTGATCAGCATGACTGCCGGGCAGTCAGACATCTCCTGCACCTCTGACAGTGATCATGATGCACGTTGTGCAGAATGGTATAAAAGATCCACCAGTAAAGCAGCAGACTGCTAGGTTGAACTTTATTTATTTGACAATTCAATGTTTTTACACAGTTGGGGGTTCAATGCCTTGTTCAAGAGCATCATGGCAGGATGTTAACTGGCAGCTCTCCAGCAACCAGTCCACACTCCTTAACATGGTCTGAGCTGAAATTAAGCTGCCCAGCCTCCGGTTCCCAAATACCTACGCACTACACTACTGGCTTCAGAGCGGATTGATCACTGTTAATATTTTGTTAGGGGGGGGGGGGGTTTATAAGTGTATACAGAGTTTTTTTAGTTTTAGTTCAGGATGTCTGGCGATAGGGTTATGACATGCTGAATTGAACATGAATTAAAGGGAGAGGGACAGACATTTAGAGCAGGGAGAAGCGGGGCAAAGATGTGAACAAAAAAGGTGAACACGTAAAGGAGTGAAGGAGTGAAGGCCGGCATTTAAGATTCATTATAGGTAATCTTGCCTGTTTCAACAGGGAGAAACTCAGCCATCACCCTGATATATGTAAGCAAAATTAAGTCTCTGTGGATGTATTTGTATTTGAGAGAGATTGCTTGCCACAGCCTCTCACTTGTTTGGTCTGAAGCGACATCAGGTCCTGACGGCAGGAGCGTTAGACAGTGGCTTCCAGGGATTCAAGAAAACATCTACGACAGAATGGACAATCGTTCTGTGGCATGATCATCTCACAGAGGGAAGATTCTATTTCAGACAGATCTGTGAGCTTTGAGGACCAACTGTAGCTGAAGTCAGGGTAAGACAGTCTCAAACTTTTTCTATATGCCTCCATTTAGACTATTGGATGGATTTTTGTGAAAATTTGTACAGACATTCATGGTCCATAGAGGATAAATCCTAATGACTTTTATAATTCCCTGACATTTCATCTTGTGCCATAAGAAGGGCCAACATTTTGGTTTTAATTGAAATGTCACAAGTATTAGATGTACATTTGCTACAGACATTCATAGTCCCCAGGCAATAAATTGCAATAACCTTGATGATTCCCCAACCTTTTTAATTGATTGTCATCACCAGTGCCATCACCTGTCCCATACGGACTTCTACCCGGATGCAGCACCGGTGCCCTTGAAAAATAGATAGCAGAGATAGCGGAAGGGAACGGACATTTGGTGCATCTGTCAGGCTTTATCCCAGCACTGTACATCCGGTGAGGCAGACTACATTGACAGTGAACCCAAGAGCGAGATAAGTGATGGCCGCAACTGTTTCAGTTTCACTTTCAAAACAACAATGGCGGATGTGATGGTTCACCCAATTACCTGCCAGGTAATTTTTGAAAGTGCCTGCCCTTTCCCAAACAGTTTCCAATGACGGCTTCTCAGATGGTTCTGTGTTAACAAACCATCTGGCACGTCAGGTTATATGGGGTGCCATACAGGTTATGACAATCATGCATCTTGAGGTATTTGCCTTTGTAACCTTTTCTCATACTCTGAATGCCTGCCATGCTCGCAGGGGCCTTTTTATAGCCTAGCTGGCACACCACAACCTGTGCCTGTTCTTGGCCTGCCAGTGTTTGTTTTGTGATAATGTGAGCATGAATACATCTTACAATTGTGCACATGTGCATGTGTGGCTGTGCAGCTGAGGTTTTAATAAATATATTCACTTGCATGCATGGGCATAACACAAAGAGTCTCTGTTTGTGCCTGCAAAGCCATATTAGCTATTTCAGCCGTGTGTCTTGAACATACATCAGATTCATCTGGGGAGACATTTTCCCAAAAGATCTTTGTACCAGTGAAGCAAAAAGGCCTCAAATCAGACCAGCTGCATCCTTTGCTTTGGGCTATGTGGCATAGATATGAAGGCAACTGCCTCCATGCAGGCTGTTTTCATTCACCCCCGAGCAGAGCCACGTACAGCCCAGCATGGAAAATCTCTGCTGGTTGCCTCGCGCTTTCTCATCATCATTCGTCACCTAGGGAGCTGAATCCAGCCGTGGATGCATATGTGACGAGAGTCTAAGAGGGAGAGAGAGGACAAGACAGAAAGAGGGAGATGAAACTTTCATGAGGCGCAGGATTGGTGTGGGCAACCACAATGAAAATGCAAAGATTGAACTTTTCTCCAGGACTGAGGGTGGAGTGATGAGAATAAAGACGGCCTGGAGGTGGTTGGGTGAGGAGAGTGGAGGCAGGTGAGGGGCTGGGGGAGTCAGGGAGTGAAGATAGCCCCTGGATGTGAGGAGGGAAGAAGAAGAAAGGGTTTATCACTGGGATTCTAATCCCACTGTTCCTCTCCTATTCCCACCCTCCTGCATTGTTTACCCCTTTAATCTCTGCCTGTCTTCATTCCCCATGGGCTTCATTTTTCATGTATTTCTTCCACTATCTCATTTGAACCTCCCATTGTATTATTTTCCATTTCCACCAATGCTGCACCATCCTGCTGGATGTGGTGTGCGCAGGAACGACAACTCTGACCACAGGCTGGAAGAAGCATCAGGAGACCGGGCTGGGAGGTGGCAGATGTCTGAGTGGTACCTCAGAGGATGTCTATGTCTCCAGAATGTCTTCCAGTCCTCTATTGTATCTGCACACACACACACACACACACACACACACACACACACACAAGTGAACCGGCTCCACCGTTCTCCCTCTCCGCATCATCTTGTCTCCCTCTTCCAGGAAATGTGTGGTGCCGTGTTATGATCGATGGATTGCGTTCAGAGAGGGAGCAGCCCCCACTGTTGTTTGTTTGTCTCTGCTACACATGGCTGCAGAATGACAGCTGGGACCAGTGCATGATTTTGAGTCTGTCTGGCAAGGAAAGTTGGGCTCTTTTGGTATAACTCGCCTTATGTTTCAAAGACGAAAATAAAAGAGAATTTCACACGACTCAGATCTGAATGCCCTTTGGTAAACCATATTCACTCTGGGCACTTTGTGCACAAATTTGTGACCTGCTGCTGATAGAATTTATGTCGCCCAAGCTTGATTATGCAGCATAACGACGTTAGCTTTGCAAGTGTGTGTGTATTTAGGATGTTTGACATAAGATGAAGCATGTTTGAGGAAGGAAACGTAAGAAGGGCATGGATGCATGTTGAGCGTGTGTAAGGATATGAACAAATTAATATATTATTGCTCATCGTTGTGTTTTATCATGTCCTGTGTAAATAGTACATACTAATCCATGCCATGTGTGTGTGTGTGTGTGCGTGTGTGCGTGCGTGAGTGCGTGCGTGCGTGCGTGCGTGCGTGCGTGCGTGCTGCTATAGCATAAAAAATGAGTATTCAGCAAATCATAAGGAGATGTTTTTTCGATCTGGAAGTCAAAGTCAGGAAATGAGAGGAGTTCATCTGATAATAAATTGCACTTTTATAGCCCGAAAATAAAATTAGGGCATTTCCTGATCATGACTGACGATGATTCACTGATTCACTAATTACCATTATTTTGACATGGTGCATTGGAAATGATCCACAACTACACTGATAAAACTCCACCATGCACTACAACTAATCTTATAATAACATTTCCTGTGCAATCTAGTTCCAGAGGCAGTTTTATCTGCCCAATTTGTGAGGCAGAGTGATCAAAACAGACCTTTATATCTGCTTTGATAGTTATCGACAAACAAGAGGAGAATAGCAAGGGATGATAAGCTCTAGATTTTCAAGTTGCTGTTTTGAGGTGTGCTACTTAAAACACATTTCTATGCTTTTTTGTCACTGCAACATCCTTTGAAAAGGATGATACCAATTAGACCAATTCTGATCACAGGGTTTAGTTTACGTTTTTTGCTTTGATAAACTTCTCCAAACTTATGAAAGGATCAAATCTGTTACTTTGCTGAATTCTTGCGATATCACGCGAGAATTGCAGGATCGCATAACATGAAAATCCATCTTGTCAGGCTTCAAGTAATGCGTTTGTGTCTGATTTACATGTAGGTGTGTGTTTGTTCAAAACAACAATGTCAGATGTGATAGACAGATGGTTCATCCTGCCAGGTAGTTTTTAAAAGTGCCTGCCCTTTTCCAAACAGTTTCCAATGACGACTTCTCAGATAGTTCTGTGTAACAAACCATGTGGTGCGTCAGGTTAGCAAATCTGACCTACTAGAATATATCTTAAAGCTGCATTATTATTATTATAGCGGCAGAAACACTTTAGAGCAATTTGGCAAACTGTCCCGATATACAATTTTTAATACACAGTTACACAGTTAAAACTGATTTCACCTGAATTTAATGTCCCCTTGCACAAATGTTTTGTGTGTTCTGCTTTAAGATGACTTTGCTACCGCAATTTTCTATAAAATATGTAATTTTGCAGAGTTAACAACTTTATATGCTGCTGGGAAACGAAATTCAGAATCAGAATTCTGAGTGAAGTGTGTTACAAGAAATGTGCCTTGGTGTTTGCATGCAATAAACATATTAAGAGAAAATGAAAATAAAACCAGAGTAACAGTCAAGAACATAATAGAAAAATTACAATAGAAATATAAAAAAGATATAAAATACTATAACAAATATGAACAATATAACTGTTTTAGAATGAGAAAGCTGTACAGTTTAGTGCAGCATGTGAAGAAATATTGGGTATTGGATAAGGGGATAAGCAGAAGTTCACAGTATAGAGAACATTTGCAGTGTACAGGGTTAATTATAGTCCAAGATGTGCATTCATGTAACAAGTAGAGACAGATGCCTATTTGGGTCCGTGTCAGTGGGGGTCCTGGGCCTTGTTGATGAGGCCAGCTGTAGATGGGAAGAAGCTGAATGCAAATTAGTTGCCAATTACTCGTAGGAATCCCACTTTAACCCTATTTTCAAACTGAATTTCGTATTAGCATTTTTAAGTCAGATCTTTACCATATTTTTAACCACGAAACCAACACTGATAATATTAAACCCCTAAACAGCAATGGTGCTCCCACAGGTGTTTCCACTTTTGGCTGATGAAGCCTGTGTGGGAGGGAAACTAATTGATATCTCCTTCACTGTCCTGTTAGTTTTCTTAAACCTGTTACAATATTTTGAGACTGAAGCTGCAACTAGCTAGCTAGCTAACATGGCTACAGCTACCCTGTAAATGGTTCAAACACTGGCTGTTTGTGTTGTTTTGTATTGTTATTTTATTTTTTCACTCACCATCTTAAATAACCAACATCAATTCAGATAACATTAAAACTCTACACAGCAATGGTACACCCACACAGGTGTTTCCACTTTTGGCTAATTAACTTTAGGTCTCTTGTTGGGACTGTGTGGGGGTGTGCTTGATTGACGTCACCTTCATCGTCCTGTTGGTTTGAGAAGTCTTATGCTGCATTCCAGACACAAGTTACGATTTCAAGTCACAACTCACGACTTGGTAGTGTTCCAGGCAAAGTCACGTCAAACCCTTCTAGCTAGCATTAGCTAGCGGCTACCTAACGTTGACGTTAGCTAGCGCTAGCTAATGTATTTTCTGTTTCCTTCTGCTTTCTTTGTGTTGTAGTTTTAAATTTGGATTTATGAGGACTATTGTTAACTGCGCCTGAGATCTCTGCAGGGTAAATTGAGACAGCTAGCTGGACTATCTGTCCAATCTGAGTTTTCTATCGCACAACCATTTTGCAGCAGCTCTGTGCGGAGTGTAGCACCGCCCATGATGATTCTGATTGGTTTAAAGAAATGCCACTAAACCAGAGTACATTTTCCTCCCATCCCCGAATGCTGTGTGAAGTAGCCAGACTCTCCTTATCATGTCCAGGAAAAGCAGAGTAACAGTCAAGAACATAATAGAAAAATGACAATAAAAATATAAAAAAGGTATAAAAATGCTATAACAAATATGAACAACATAACGTTACATAATGTTTTAGAATGAGAAAGCTGTACAGTTTAGTGCAGCATGTGAAGAAATATTGATAAGGGGATAAACAGAAGTTCACAGTACAGAGAATATTTGCAATGTACAGGGTTAATAGTCCAAGATGCATTTATGTAACAACTAGAGACAGATGTCTATTTGGGTCCGTGTCAGTGGGGGTCCTGGGCCTTGTTGATGAGGCCAGCTGTAGATGGGAAGAAACTGAATGCAAATCATCTGCCAATTACTCATAGGAATCCCACTTTAACCCTATTTTCTAATTGAATTTTGAAAATAGAGACCTAAAGTTAATTAGCCAAAAGTGGAAACACCTGTGTGGGTGTACCATTGCTGTGTAGAGGTTTAATGTTATCTGAGTTGATGTTGGTTATTTAAAATGGTGAGTGAAAAAAGAAAATAACAATACAAAACAACACAAACAGCCAGTGTTTGAACCATTTACAGAGTAGCTGTACAGGGGTCTGGCAAAGCAAGACTAGAGAAGTCTTAACCCTTGAATGTGTGTGTTTTTCAAACATTTCTACAGACAGTACCTCTGGTCTTAAGCAACCCGGCACTTAATGCAGATTAAGCCACATATTAAAATCATATTGCTTGTAAACTTACTGAAATGTATTATCAACAATAACAAACACACAAAAAAACATCCACAACAATATATAGATGCCGGATAAATGTTATTTTTAGAAATTTGATGCTGTTGGTGGTGAATAAAGAATGCAAAATCACTCTAGCGATCATAACACAATCTAAGCACCTTCAGCTTTATGATTTTTTTAGTAGGATTATCCGTATGTGCACTACCTCAGTCGATGAACCTGTCATTGAATTATTTACAAGATGTTGGAAGAAGAATATGATTTTGATAGGGTTTTACACTTTAAAATTATCTAAGAATGCAACAGTGAAAAGAGACAATAAAGAATTTATCATGCCAACTCAGAACAACTGAATATACAGCAACCCTGTGCCTTCTCACCGCCACCCGTACCTGTAGAGCCATCAAAGGATTGCTCACCACAGCGAGGAAAGTTTTGAAGCTGGTTAAATTTATACAGCTGAACACAGTTGTTGTATCATCATATCATCATCATCATGAAACATACACAGAGCAATGTCGGACACTGCTGTCATGGATCCTTGTGACAGATAGTTTACAGTGTGAACGGTACAGCGCCCCAGCTCAACATCCCGTAATATAAAACATCCTCATAATGGAGGGTTTAATGCTGTATACTTGTTGTACATCTGCATGACAGATACTATCATGAATTATACATGTACATACAGTATGTATTTTCATATTCACTTTATTAGATACATGTACAAACTGTACATATAAAACATGCATTAATGCATTTGCATAAGCATGTGTAAAAGCATACATCCTATTTACTGATACATGAGCACAGATGAACAAATCACAAATACAATATTTACGGTATACTGCACAAATAGCTACGAATAGAAATAGAAATTACGGTTGGTTATTATCACCTGGCACTCAAGCTTGATGATAAACAACATATATTCACATTCAGTTAACATACTAGCACATGACTGTAATGTGAACACAAACACACTAAATTACACCCACAAAACGGACATGGATGCACGCATATGAACATACAGTATGTGAGTAAAAATATGCGCCTTTTTCTCTGATGCACACACCTGTACATATGCAAATAAACTTCATTCCTTGAGACTCTCAAACATAAATACTTACACAGGTAGCGGAGTTGCCTGGGGTTTTCTGTGCACCTTTCGTCTTAACCTTGATGTTCTCTCCAATTCCCAGACATATGCTTAACACGTGTAGCCCTGAGCATTCATTCCTGCCTGACAAGAGAAAGAGGAGAGATGAGAGGAGAGGGAGAGAAGGATTGGGGGAATCAGGTGTCTCCAGAGACTCTGATTGACATTCAGAAGCACAGCTGTTTTCGTGCCCGGCATCCTTAGCGGTCCACCAGGCCTTCGCAAAGGGGTCGAGTAACAGACAAGAAGTTCTTAGATGATTCTTACAGGCAGGGGCGATTCTAGGATCAGACCTTTAGGGGGGCTTTAGCCCCTAATGAGAATGTGACATGGATACAGCGTCGTGCAAAAGTGTTAACCCCCCCTCCCCCTGCTAAATCAGTAATTTTATTAGCCGATAATCTCTGAGCTAGCTACTGAACAACGTCAGCTAACGTTTATTGACACTATTAACACTATGATGGAACTAAACCTGACACTTTATTAGTCACAGTAATAATGAGCAATTTGACACAATGTTCTAACATTCAGCAATTTTAGTTGCTTACATTTCAATTTGGGTCCTAATTTGCGCCATGAAGTTACCAACTTCTTCTCTGGGGACTACCAACGTTAAACTTCACAACCGCACTCCTGCTCTCCCTCTGATCAGATAAAGACTCAGCCATCTAGCACAACCACATCTGATTGGCCAACACTATGTTTCTGTTAATGGTAATTGTTTGTCCTCTGTCACTAAAAGACAAGTTCACAAACTCTCACTTGAAGCACTAAAAAAAAGTTTGGCTTCAACCCTCCCTAAAAAGGGTCTAAAATCACCCATACTTACAGGTACCCTCTGTTTCTTTCTGACAGGAGTTAAATGGTTTAAGTAGCAGGTGGGAATTCTTTGGTTTGTTGGTGATTGGTTTGGTTTTGTTTTGCATCAAGTTCACTTGAGAGTTAAGTTCTGTTACAGATTGGGGGTAAATAAGTTAACTTACAAGTTTGTACATCCTTTAATCCACTCATCTACTTACACTTTGAGATATCACCATCTTAATCCTTGACGCATTCTAGGTCTTTAGTATATGCTTACTTTATTTATAGCAGAATAGTCAGCTGACTGAATGTGCACTTGAACACACCTGCCCTCACACTCACAACCCCTTTAAAAAACTCACTAGGTAATTTACCAAACACAGCTGTTCTGAAGGTAGTCCTCACAGTCTCATCCATAGCCTATTGTGTTTGTTGCATGACACAAGACTTGACATGACAAAACCGTTTCCCAAGTTCCAACTGTATTGCCTTATCTAGGTATGTAGCCAGAAATGATGTATGTTAAAATAAAGACAAGACAAATAAACACATTACTGTGTTTGAAAATATTAAATATTGGAAAGAAAAATCAATATACACCAACATTACTGATAGTAAAATCTCTTTTGAGCAAGGAGATATGTACTTTCTGGCCACTATGTTTGTTTGGATTAGAGAAAAGAGAAGGTTATTAAGAAGGTTAGAAGAGACTTTCAGAACAGCGGTAAAACAACCTTCTGAGATTTTTTAACAATGCTGGTTATTTTTGTCACATTTGATGAACTTCTACAACAGTGTCCATGTCACACGCTGAAACCTTAGTGTCTTGAATATTAGCTGTTACAGTTTTTTTCGCTTGCTAAACGATAGTGGGCACAACTGGAGCTACATGTGCAAAACTCTAACTACAGTCTGCACAGCAGCAGTTCATGTGAACCAAACTCTAATTCGTTTATCATTTTTTCATTGCTCATTTTTTATATATATTTATATATCTATATATATATAAACTTAGCACAAAAAGTAAGGACATTTGTGTTTGGTAGATTATTTCTCTGTGGTAACAATGCTTTTTGGCAATAAATCCTATACCGTTGGAAAGCCTGTTTAGTTCCCTTTCAAATGGTACCCCATTTGTAAGGAACATACATTTGTGGGATGAGCAGCAGCGCTGAGTATGTGGGTTGCACCCATGAAAAATTTGACAAATCTTCTCTGCCAATGCCAAACAAGTTATTTTGCTGTTGCTATTGACACTTGTTTTGAGCTTCTGGTACCCCCAGGTGCTGCCAATCAGGTGCTTGATTTAGCAGTCCTGACCTCAACCCCATTGAACACTTGTGGGATCAGCTTGGGCGTGCTGTTCGTGCCAGAGTGACTAACACAACCACGTTGGCTGACTTGCGACAAATGCTGGTTGAAGAATGGGATGCCATCCCACAGCAGTGTGTGACCAGGCTGGTGACCAGCATGAGGAGGAGGTGCCAGGCTGTTGTGGCTGTGTATGGTTCTTCCACACGCTACTGAGGCTCCTGTTTGTGAAAAGAATACATTGTTAAATTGCCAATATGTCTTGTTTCTTCAAACTTCAATCATCCAATCCACCAAACACCAAACGAGTCAATGGCAGAATAAGCTGTTTGGCATTGGCAGAGAAGATTTGGCTCTTGTTACCACAGAGAAATAATCTACTAAACACAAATTTCCTTACTTTTTGTGCTAAGTTTATATATAGGGAAAGCTCCGAAAGTCTTTTTTTGGAAATAAAGAAACACCAAATAAGAATGAATCAGTTATACACTATACTGTTCGAGAGAAACAGTGAACAGGTAAAAGAGCAAAGATACCAACATGTCCAGGTAAGATGTCTGAGGTTACATACACAGCTATAAAAAAAAATGTGAAAAACACTACCTTTACTATAGTAAAACTGTGACTTAATGTTTTTCAGAAAGTAATGGAGGTGGAAGCAATGGGAACACCATGTTCATTTGTATTTAGAGATGATGCAGGTGCATGGCAAGCCAGGACATCCAATGTTCTTTGTTATTACGTACCTTTAGTTTTTAACTTTTTTTCCAGTCATTACATAAACTACTACAGGCAAAATACGGTAAAATGATATATCTATTGAAGCAAACTGCTGATTTTCATTCATTTTTGTTTCCTAAAAAAACTGGCATAATATAAAATAAAAATGTGAAAGAAGTTCACTCTTTTCTTTAAAGAAACTGATTAGTGTGAAATCCCTTACATTTTTCAAACTGTAAAGATTAAAAGTTTGTATTTTCTATATTGGTGTTTGATGCTAGTGTTTTTACTCTCAGTGTGTTCTGAGTGACAGTGTGTGTTATCTAGATGAGGATTGTTCATAGTGTTTGGCTGCACTGAGCCTGTTTCGAGACGTGTAAAGGGTGTGCTGCTTGGAATGAGTTTTGCAGCTGATGTGAACTGTTTAACTCAGGTGACTGTTGGTAGTGCAGACTGTAGTTAAAGTTTTGCACATTGGACCCATGGGGGGGGTCATTTAGAAATCGAAAAAAAACTGTAAACGGTGCTTAGAGAGATATGTAATTCATCCCTGGAAGACATAACAGATGTAAGAAGCAAACAAGAAGGGCACTCATTTCTTTTTTCACAGACAGAGGGAAGAACCAGATGGAAATATCTTTGGTTACAGGAAGAACAAACCTTGAATGTTTCTGTCACTGTAAGTGTGTATGTGTATGTATGTGTGTGTGTGTGTGTGTGTGTGTGTGTGTGTGTGTGTGTGTGTGTGTGTGTGTGTGTGTGTGTGTTTGTTATGTGTGTGTTGAAGCGGGGTGTTATTGCTGAGGGCAGACAATCAAAGGGAAGGGAAAACAATACAGGCTATTCTCTCCATACTCTCCCTTGGTGGTTCTGGGAGAACGGCTTCTCTGCAGAGATGTGCCGCCTTCTCTTAATATTTTCTCCCTTATTAGTTTTTTAGCCTCTATATTTCCTTCTGGTTTTCTCTGTGTTGCGTGTACCATGTTTCCACAGTTTTCTCCTCTCTCACTGTCTCTGTATGTCTTTCGTCCCTCAGTGGAAAACAACTGAAGCTGTCTCCGCACACTCAGCGGTTTGCAGCATGTAAGAGAATGCTGCTTGTGTCGGTAAAACGGTGCCCAAAGTGAAAGAAATGAAAAGTGACATGCCCCCAACACACGCAGATGGGCTAAACACACACACACACAAATATCTTCTACAGCTCATTTAGAGCATCCACATTCAAGTCATGACCCCCTTGTAACAACACTTCCTGGGATAGATGTTCCTACTCTTACCCCCAACTCCCAGCTCAGATAAAATTGTCATGTTACAAAATGCCCTCAATTCCTCTCTGTTTCCCGTCTGACTCTGACTGAGTCCTTATTCCATGAGCATGATGTGACTTTTAAAAGAACTAGAGGGGGGGGGGGTCCTCCTGGACAGACTGGTTCCTGTCCGACCCATTTGTGGCTTGCATTATCCCGGCAGCCTCACTGGTTTCACACTACATTTCCCTTCATTCACTTTACCACTCCATTGGGTCTCAAAAAGAAAGGGGTGGGGTGTAATTGCATTTTGAGTGATGTTTGTGTCATTACCTTGCTTCAAAGTCAGTGACAACAACAACAATTTAGCAACATATGTTCAGTCTGCCTTAAAAGTCGCAGATGGCAAATTGGAGCATTGATGGTCTCACATAAAGAGTGTTTCAGGGGTCACTTTAACAGTGCTTAATACAGATCACACTCCAGTAAATTAAGGTTAAATTGAAATTTCTACTCACTTTTTGTGTAAAACAAAAATATAAACTACAATTACATAGAGCAGATTTTTGGACATATTTATGGAAACTGCATCTAAGATTCAAAACTCTGCGTAAGCGTTTTCCGTAGCAGCAGTTGACTGACATTTGAGAGCCAGCATTGCTAGGAAACGCGCTCTCAACTTCCGTGGTGCGCTAATGACTGGAGCATATCAGAGCCATGTATTGCCTTTGATACAAGACTTTGTAATGTAAGGTAATGCAACACACCCCCATACCTAAATGACAGAATAGGGCTATTTCCAGTGACTCCCAAAACAATAATTATGAGCATTTTATATAATGCCATTTAATCACCCTCCTCATGGGGAATTTGGTACTGTTAAACTTTGTCACCTCACTTCCTTGTTAACTCTCGCAGTAATTACTACGGCCACGAGAGTTCGCAGATTAACAACAACATTGTTATGAGCAGTTTGCACAATCAACCTATTCTGTTGTTTACTGGGTGAGGAGGGTGTGGGTTAATTGCCTGACACACAGGCTGTATAGGTTAGACTGTTGGAATTATTTAAAGTATTTTTGTTCCTGCCCACTCAGATATTGCACCAATCAAATTACAGTAATGACATTGCCAGTCAGAGCAAAACATTCACAGCCCCTCACATCAATGTACGGGTGCTATACACACCTACACAAGACAAAACATACACCAAGAGATATACTGATTTCACAGCAACTGAGAAAAGATGAAATCATAGAGAAAAGATGAATTGCACAACATGCACAGACATTTAACTATTGGCATGTCAGTTGTCTAAACAGCAACATTTTAAATATATGTTTCTCCATTTGTAAACTACAGATTAGTCCACAGTGTTCACAGTGCTGTCAAGTGCACCAATACTTTTTTGTATTCCTTTACAGGCTGCATTATATGTTGATTATACTTTTTATATATTGTATGTGACAGCAGAATGCTTTTAATCTATTCTACTTGAATGTTGCACTTGTTTGTCCCTTGTACCTTGTAATTGTTATCATTTGGCTTGTTGTTACAATGGGGATCTGATTTCCTTTTGGCATGATGTGATGCACAACATTTTAATGACTATGTCTGAGCTAGACTTAATTTATAAGCCAAGCAGACTCCAATAGTTGCATAAACCCAGCTGTTGTTTGTTTATATTTATAAAGGCCACTTTCCACTGTAAATTGTTCCTCAGTTTCAGATTCACAAATGACGTGCTCAATTTCTTCCCCAAAACGCTAAAGAGCGCTGATCAGAAATAGACTGCTGTCTGTCAGATTAATGAAGGAGTTGTTTGCCAAGGTGAGATATGCTCAGCTGGACTGACTCATCGACTCAAATAACCATATTCCAACCCAAAACACAGCTTTGGTTCAACCTGTCAAAAAGTCAAGAATCATCTTAACCTTTTTATCTTCTTCCGTTGCCAAGTTGCAGAGACGGGCATCGTGCAGTGCCCCGGCAACCTTGCACAACCTGGTCCTCGTCACAGTGTGTGTGCCTATATTGTGTTGGTGTGTACGTGTCTTCAACGTGCATATGGGTGCACATGTGTGTATGCTTTTACTGTTTGAGCATGGCTTTGCTGTGCTGTGCTAATCTGATCAGACAACAGGACCAGCCTTGTCCAGAGGCTATGGGCTAAGGACAAGAGGACCTTGACAGTGCTGAATCTGTGAGAGTGTAAGGATGCCTCCACCCACACTGACTAGTCGGCCTCTCTCACCGCGTGACTGTCAAGACAATTATGATTGCGCCCGTAGCGTAGAATTAGATAAAGAAGGCTTCGGGGAGACAACTTTCTGAAACGTAGGCAACCTGTGCAGGCTCAGAAACAAGTAGCAGTGAGGTGAGTCAAATGTTTTTACATTTAAAATAAAAAAGACTGAGATAAAATGATAGACAAGGCAAGCTTTAATTGAGTGACAGTACAGAGAACAAGATAGCAGCATGACAGTAGCAGAGAGATAGCAGAGGGGAGATAAAAAAAGGAGAGAGAAAGAGAACGCTAGAGAGATATGGGCAGCATGCCAGTGGTGGCTCTGGAGGGAGTTGGGATTGCTAGCGGTTGAACAGCACGTCAAGCAGCTGGTCAGTCCGCGCCATTTGCTATATTGGCCTTAAAGCACTGTTGAGATGAAAGCCTCACACAACCACAACCCTTAGACACAAACACACATACACACACACACACACACACACACACACACACCTCCATATGCCATCCTCTAAGCACATGCACCTGCACTCCTGTGGCTAAAAGGCAACTATAGTTATCGCATAATAGATCTTTGCCCCGTTGCTGGAACCGAGCCACCTGGATATCAGATGAACTGAACTTCTTCTTTTCTTCTTCTTCGGGTGTATGTAACCCAGATCAAGTGAGGGAGATAGGGCTGGGGGAAAAAACAAAACACATACATTTGTGGGGTCAGTCCAAAATTAGCAGTCCACATGGAGCAGAAATCTACTATAATAGCTCTCATTCATCACAATGCTCACTCAGGAAGACCAACCTTGTGCATACAGCGCTCCCTGCCAAAGACTTATTGCTTGTTGTCAGTGCAAGGGGCACTTCATAGATTAGATTCATCACTGACCTCATCAAATACCCAAAGAAAACAAATTGGCTAAAAATTTACAATGTTTGTCATTAGCTGACACGTGGCCTATTTTCCACCTCCTCTTTGTCACTCCCTAATTTCAAGCATCGACACCACAGGCCGCCACACAATGCAAAGAAATGTAACAGCGCTGCTCCGCCGAGAGCGCACACTGAGACAAAGAAATCGATAAGCAGTCCACTCTGTTCCATTATCGGGCGGAAAAGTTAACCACCAGCACCAATAACGGGAGCACAACAGCAGCGGAGAGTCGTGAGGGGAGGAGGAGGGACAAAACAATATGAGTTCCCTATTCATTCAAGAGCAAACACTTACACTGGCATCCTATTGATTGAGGACAAGTTGGGTGGAAACCATTAGTGTTTTAATGCTGAATTCAGCAGGGATTTCTCTGCAGTGCCACCACCACCTCTGCCAAAAATATCAGACATGGCATTAAAGTTTGACCTTAGGTCCATCTGAGGTTCGCTCCAAACTTCAGATGAAACTTTGAAAACGGATGTGATGTGTCTCTCCTGTGTCCAAAAGCATGTCGTCTCTGTGGTTGTACTGACTGTAAATATCAACAGGGAAGATTTGTCTTTCAGGCCATCTGTAGAATGTTTTTATTGTTTTTTTGCATCTTTTCCCTACAGAAAGGTCCAAGAAGTACTTCTTGTAAAGAAAAGTAAGTAAAAAAGCCTGCCTATAATATTCAAATTAGAAAGCTTCACAATTGTGTACTATGATCTAAGAGGTAAAGGCTGCCATTTGCGATGTCGCAGCCTCTGTAGCAGAGGTCATTACTAATCAGCCAAACCAGCAGGGGCATATAATCTCTCTCACCTACGCGGCTGAAAGTTGGGCCGCTCTGATGGCTTCTGTAGGTGGCAAATACATTTTCCAAGCTCTCTCTACTTCATTACCTGCCTCCTTTCCCTCCATCTCTTTTTCTCTCTCTGGCTTTTTTTTTATAAACACAGTCTTGCTTCTCTCAAATCATCGCTGGTGTTTCTATTTTTACCAATCTAACAAGGTTGCTTGGTCGCAGAGGACTGTGGGGAGCAGGGAAGGAAAGAAATGTTCACTGAGAATCAAAGATGCAGACACACTTCTTCTGTTACGCCATCCCCCAAGAGCAAAGGGCCCTGGGGCTGAAAGTGCCACCCCGAGATGGAGAAAAAAGAAGACAGAGTGATGGTTAGACAAACTCTTAACCCTTGAAGACAGTTGAGAAGGAGCTCAGTGAATATGAAGAAAATCAGGGTTCAAATCTGGGTTGTGTGGTGATGTTTGGGGAAGAAAAGTTGAACCTTTGAAAAGTCAAAAAGTTAAAAAAAAGACTGTAATGTTCTGAATAAAGTAGAACTACTGAGCAACTATTTGAACTGATGATTGTTTCGGATTTGTGTCATGCTTCTAGGAATTATCTATCTATCTATCTATGTATCTATCTATCTATCTATCTATCTATCTATCTATCTATATGTGTATTTCCCAAAATGTTGATGTACTGTTATGCAGTTGAGTATACATACAGAAGCTTTAGACAAAATACATACATACAAAAACGTAATAGTATTTTAGTTTTTTGTTGAGACGTCAGACATGGCTGTGAGGGTGGCAGGGAAAAGTTGCTTTTGGAAACAGGGGGTAACATCTTGCCTGGCTCTTTCCAAAGTTTACAAAATCCACCTACCAGCACCTCTAAAGCTTCCGAATTAACGTGTTATATCTCATTTAACTTGTACAAAAAAACAAAGGGTTAAATAACACATATGGCACTTTAATACAGTAGCGATAGAGTGTATATATGCAAACACACTGCCTTAGCAATATATTGTCTGTGTACAAGATGACTTTCAGAGGCATAAGACTGTGATAGAAAAATACCAAAACCTTATTTAAGTTCAGAGTATCCACACCATTTGTGGTGATGATTTCAATTTTCATAGAAAAACTGTGCACAGCCGGGCTCTGAAGGGGAACAGGTCATATGAAATACAATATCTTCCTATTTACATAGTGGCCACACACAGTCCATTTGATACAGTCCACTGGCTTCCATGTCATATTAATAACTCATGCTCAGAGGAGAGGAGCAGACGTCAATGCACAAAAAGTAATTTTCTGTCTGTCAGACATGGAGACCCATTCAAACCTATTTTACTGTCTAGTCAGCAAAAAAGATCAGGCGGGGCTGGCTCTGGGAAGGATAAATTATTCAGTGCTTTAATGAAGGTGCATGGGGGTAAATATGCTCTGTAAAATGGTGCGCGTCCCCGGGAGAGGAAGTTCACTGAATGACTCGGGACAAACAGAATAGCTGTAGGTCATAGAATATCAATATTAATAGATGTAAAGCTACAGAGAGCTGTAGCTACTATTCCCCAAAGGTTAATGCTGCTGACAGGTTACATGACACGACATCCATACAGTCTGGCTCGGAGAGGGGGAAGGTTAGATTCAAAGGTTCCCTCTTTCTGCGGCGTTATTCCATCATGGTGACAACCAGGGACCACGACCAATTACATGCTAAATAGACAACATGAGTGCTGACAGAC
This sequence comes from Sander vitreus, assembly GCF_031162955.1. Classification (NCBI taxonomy): domain Eukaryota; kingdom Metazoa; phylum Chordata; class Actinopteri; order Perciformes; family Percidae; genus Sander; species Sander vitreus. The sequence goes on along the minus strand of NC_135856.1, from coordinate 10,085,256 downwards.
AAAAGCTGCTAGATGTTTAAATATTATTCAAATCATTTACCAGATATCCCAGATTTCCATAGGCTTTCCAAAACATTTGCAACCAAAATGTTTACAGCCATGCTATTGACATTGCACCAGTGATGGCAATGTCGGACAGTCTAACATTTTGGTTCAGACTGAATGGATGAAATTCTGTACACATTCATGATCCTCAGAGGATGAATCCAAATGACTTTGGTGATCCCCTGACTTGTCCGCAGCACCAGCAGGTTATTCTGTGTAATATCTCAACATCTACTAGATGGATTGGCACAAACATGGTTCTCAGATGATGAATGCGAATGACTTTGGTGATCCCCTGACTTAAAAAAAAGAAGTATTTTATAGACAAGAATTGTTCACACCAAGGAGAAAGAACAAATCAATATCAATATTAGAACAAAAGACAACTGTGGATGGCTTCAGTCACACTGAAAATCATAGTCATCGCAGCCGGTAATCCAGTTCTGTTCAGTACGTTTTGTTTCACATTTAGATATGCGCTGCTGAAAAAAATGACACTACCTATTAACTGCTAGTATTAGGGACAAAAGTAAGCTTTGATTTCATAGCGTTTTTGACTAAACCCATCTAAACTGTATAATGGATATATATATAATTTTTGAATTAAAATGTTCATTTCCTCTCAAGTGAGTATTTACAAAGAATGATACCAGTGTAATTTTACTGGCTTCCTATCACATCACCTTTACGCATGACATGACTTAATTCACTGATGGATTTGCAGTCAAGCCTCATTACATTCTTTAAATGAGTACAGATTACATATGATTATGTTCCTCCACCACAAATTAAATTATACAGGACAGGAACTAGAGACGCCCTTTTCTTTTCAAGGCCATGATCCTAATTCTTCCTTATTCCCTCTCTCAAATAGGCATACTACTGCCTTGAGAAATTGGTCATTTAAACAACACATGTGGTACTTTACTGTTTAATAAAGCCATTATTATTTCAGTGAAAATCCTTTCAGAATTAGCTTCTTTCTGCAGGGACTGGATTCTGTGATATTTTGTGTGCATGTTTTCTCTCACTTTGCATGCAGTTTTGTTTTGCCTCTTCGCTGCCACCAGAAGCTCTCTAACAGTGTGAAATAAAGTCAAAAAGAAGAATCTCACATTCTCATAGGTGGAGGATGGAGGAAATTGAAAGTCTACACTGCTCCCATGGTGTATTATTTCTTACAGTAACACCATGCAGGTATTATTCTTTATAAGGCAACTAAAGATACATTAGTCGTGTGTCCCCAGTTTCCAGAAATACTAACAGGTGAAAAAGCCCTCAAAACAGCAATACACATGATTTATTATTTTTGCCAGTATATTATGACTTCCCGGTAAGATAGACCTAGAGTAGAGATTCTGAATAAAGCAAATACACTGGTGGATTGATAGCATCAAGAGGAGAATACTAGAATTAGCCTATGCTGTTCTGACTATGTATAACATGCCAAATATAAATATTGTTATCCAAGTAAGTCAACAAGAAAATCCAATCACTTAAAAAGAAGCGTGAGTGTTTGCTAGCATACACAACATGCTGTTTTTGTTGCTTAGCAACAAAATCATAGATCTTATAGTTATCTTGACAGTTACAGTAACATTGGGAGCAGAAATGGTTGCTATGGTCATTATATTACTTCTGCTAAGGCACATAAAACCCCTTAATACTACAAATATGGAAACCAAACACATTCCAAAAAAACCCATCAAAACACACCACTATGATGTGCAAATATGTGTTTACATCTTTTGATGGTCTTCCACTTTACAAAATATATGGTGATAATGCATGTCTTGTTAAAATGTTCTTTCATCTGGCTTCATTTTTCTTCATCCATTTGCCCTTTTGAAGCTGCTGCTTCACATTATACTGGATGGTCTGTTTTCCCTGGTGGTTATTTCAGCTTTGTACATGATAAGAAGTGCTGTGTTCCTCCAGGATAAGCTGTCTGATGTGAGAAAAGCCTGGTATCCAGGAATACATCAATTTCCTCAGGAAACACGCTCACATTCACGCATACGTGCACATGTGCCAGTGGAAACTGACACACAGCCTCTCGCCATATGGGATAAGGTAACTGCCTTCAGATCACTGGGCTCAGCTACCAAATGAGCCAATCACAACAGCAAGCTGTCACCAGTGTGCTGATGGCACTGTCACATCAAGGATGTGTCACACACTAGGGGAATATTTTGATTCAACACCCTGACCTTTTAAAAACTTTGCTGTGACTTTTGTGACCCCTGACTGTGGTGGCTGGTGCTCAGGGACACAGAACAGTGACAAGTAGGCCTACTAAACCTTTACGTTGTAGTATGGCACACAGGTTTACAATAATAACGGTGGCAGATGAACCATCGAAATCACCAAATCCTTTTTGAAACAGTGGGCCTTTCGATTTCACAGACCCACCTTTATCAGCTGAAATTACAACTGTTGCTTGCAGATTTTATCAGCTGTAGCTGGCTAGTGTATGCTAATGCTAATGCTAACACTAAAACTCAATAAGGGACTATTTGCTATTTATTTCAGGAGCCACAGGAGGAGTATTGGGATCTACAGTCAAAATAGACCTGACCCTCTCTTTACCAGCAATACATTTTGGATGACCCTCCAAAATGATATGTAAAAAACGGTTGACCCTCCCCAACAATTTATTGGTACCTTCTGTACTGGTTTGTGCTTGGCAAAGACATACAGATAACCATTGTTTTTAAACAGCCATGATATATGTGACTAAACCTCTGCATTCTCATCTTACGCATCACACACCTCTATTATGGTGTGGTGACCATTTCTACGGTGGCCCTGAAGTGCAAATCACAACAGCAAATAGAAAAATGCAACAGCAAATCATAAAACACAACGGCAAATAGGAAAACACAACAGCAAATAGGAAAACACAACGGCAAATAGGAAAACACGACAGAAAATAGGGAAACACGACAGCAAATATGAAAACGCTTCAACAAATCATAAAACACAACGGCAAATAGGAAAACACGACAGCAAATTTGAAAACACGACAGCAAATAGGAAAACACGACAACAAATATGAAAACACAACAGCAAATATGAAAACACAACGGCAAATATGAAAACACGAAAACACGACAGCAAATATGAAAACACGACAACAAATATGAAAACACGACAGAAAATAGGAAAACACGACAACAAATATGAAAACACGACAGCAAATATGAAAACACGACAGCAAATAGGAAAACACAGAAATGCGCCTACTTTTAACAGAGAGACAGTCCGTCTGTCCAATCAGGAGGGTCCGTCCTCTGCTAGATAGGCCCTACCTTTTCTGGTAGAAGTTAATGCCGTTGTGTTTTATGATTTTTGTGTTTTCCTATTTGCTGTCGTGTTTTCATGTTTGCTGTCGTGTTTTCCTATTTGCTGTCATGTTTTCCTATTTGCTGTCATGTTTTCCTATTTGCTGTCGTGTTTTCATATTTGCTGTCGTGTTTTCCTATTTGCTGTCATGTTTTCCTATTTGCTGTCATGTTTTCCTATTTGCTGTCGTGTTTTCATATTTGCTGTCGTGTTTTCTATTTGCTGTTGTGTTTTATGATTTGCTGTTGTGTTTTTCTATTTGCTGTCGTGTTTTCCTATTTGCCGTTTTGTTTTATGATTTGCTGTTGAATACTGATGAATACTGGTTGCTATGGACTCGTCACTAGGCTTCCTCAGTCATTGTATATTTTAGCATATAGGTAAATCTGCTGAACATTATCCAAAACTCCATTTCTCAGACTAGCGTCAATTTGGGAGCTTGCATACTACCACTCCTTCCTTCTCAAAAGTCGGGTATGGCTGCAGCCTGGAGACCTCCTGTCTCATGCCGTCCCGGCTTGGTACAGTCTGCAAGCTTTGACTTTTCAAAATAAAAGCTTGCATCTGATTGGTTATGTTTTCGTACAGTGTTTTGGGTGTTTTTGAACTAAACAGTACGGCAATAATGCTAATGAATGAAATAATTTTTTCATCAGGTGTCTTAGTTACAACACGATGGAGCTAGCAAAGCAGTTTTGTATATGTGCGAGCGGGATTTATTCAGTTTGGGAAATCCCACGGTCTCTAAAGCTACAGTTCAAATTGTCTGGCTGACTAAATAGGGAGGGACCCATCTGCTAGCGATAGGGGCCAAGACTGAGAGAGCTACATGGAGCTACATGAATAAATATGCACCAAACAAGCCACTTTGAAATGTTGCTGTTTTCACGAATACAAAAGTTGGGTGACCCTCCCCCCTAGACTAAACAAAATTGGATGACCCTCCCCTCAACAAAGAATAGAAAGACATGACCCTCCCCTATTTTCCTCCGGTGGTCCATTCCATAAATACCGAACGGTCCCTTAGTCAGTAGGTTGACTTTTTAATGTTTCCAGATTATTCGTTTTAAAATGAGACACGCATCAACTTGTTAAATATGCTCATGATGGCTACTTTCCATGATGTACCTTAATAAATCAAGCAAGAAGTTATTTAAAGAAAGAATGAAGCTCCCCCATGGCATGGCGAGTAGTGGTAGTGTCCAATTTGGTCGCCTCCCCTATAAAGCAGCTCTTGGTTCAACCAGAGCCGTCCTACGGAGAGCCATTTCACTCCCTATTTAGCTCCATTGTACCAAATTAGGTTGCAGTTCCACCTGAGTTCCACTGGGGGTGATCGCAGGCGAGTACAAAATGAATGACAAATCTCAGATTTGATTGTAGTTTTTGCAAGTTCAACATGGATTTTAGGTCGAAAGTTGAATGAACGAGTACTTATGTCCTTTCTTACAGGTTGAGTCGTTGTTGCCCATAACACGCTAGCATTCTGCTAATGAATGCTGATAGGTCAGTGAAGGACTGATTATGACAACATTCAAATTACTAGACAACAAATGATATCGTGAGAAAAGTGGATTTTGGGGGGTATAGCTCCATAGAGTCCCATTTATTCTACACTCGCCTGTGAGCCCCCCCAATATGGAATCAGAGTGGAACTGCAACCAGTTCAGAAGCCGGAAGTATCGAGAGAGTGGAACTTCTTCCCGTATTAGAAATTCTTTGGTTCAACCACCAACTTTTTGCCCAGCAGACTGCATGGTACCATTCCAGAGGGAGGACCTCCAACACCAGTGAGCTCAACAGAAATAAGTTATAAGAAAGAAAAAGACAATACAAAAGTAACTAAATGTGCTCGCTACAAAAGATACTTTGGTCAACTAAATAAATAAAATATGTATGTGAAACAAAAACCATGTGTCCTGTAAATTATTTTTAATTAGTAAATGTTTGAAACAAAATCATGTATGTATGTGTCCAAAGAAAAGATGCCAAAGAAAATAAAAGTGTGAGTGTGGTTACAACTTTTTAACATGGCTGGCGTGGCAGTCATGTGAGCACGCTGAAGAACATGGCCGCCTAGAACGGAGCTCCCAACAGAATAACCCATAACCTCGAAATGTAAGCGATAGAGCTTACTTAAGTGATAAAAGTGTGATTGAGAACTTTCCTTTGGCACAGTGTAAAACATATAAGTTTTGGATGGCAACGGGGCAAAGTCAACGACCCCCTAGAATGCTGCGAAGTAGGCCTAGCACTAACAACATGGCGGACATACAGGACAGCGACAAACAAGAAGAAGAAACTACCTTGGCTGGTCCAGGTGGTGATAAACGAAGCATGGATACAAGCGTGCTATGTAAAAATCGCTCGGAAAAGCTATGGACGAGCTTGGGCATGTTAGTAAGTTACTACTGGTATTGCAAGCTGATATTGACCAAGTTAAAAAGGACAATGCGGGCCTCCGCACAGATGTTAATGGCGTCATACAGCGTCTGGAAGCAGCGGAAAGTAGGATATCTGATTTGGAAGATGAAAACGTTGGCCTTCGGCAAATAGTGGAGAGAAATGTCAAGAAGTGCTCAGTGCTTGAGGCGGCCCAGCAGGATGCCAACTTTTGGGACAGGCACCAGAATCTGGTTCTGGTTGGTTTGAAAGAGAAGTTGGAAGATATGTGTGAGGAACATCATTGTCGAGGCTCTGGGAGTGCACAGCACATATAAACACAAAGCACAGCTACAAATAAGGCATCGGGTCCCCGGTGCACCAGTGGTGGATGAAAATCGCTCACCGAGACCTATTGTCATCCGGTTCTTGTGCTTCTTGGAGAAGGAGAAAGTGTTTGCTGCCGCAAAACGGAAGTATAGGGAAGGGCAAGGAGTGGAGTGGAAAGGGTGCAGGCTCTGTTTTTTCCAAGATCTACCACGGAAGTGGGCGGAGAGGAGGAAAAAGTTTTCGGAGGTGAGGGAAAAGTTGCACTCTTTGGACGTGAGGTTTACAGTGGCCCCACCGGCACAAATGCGCTTCACCTGGAAAGGAAAGAGGATGAGATTTGATGATCACCACAAAGCACTGGCATTTCTGAATAAAGAGGCTGCTGGAGCCTCCAGCGCCGACGACGCGCAGGATGGAGAGGAACAATAGAATGGAAGAATCAATATGCCAAATGGATGACGGACTCTTGACAGGCAGTCCGATGCCACCTGTTGGAAAGCATTGGCAAAAAGGATAGTAGCTTTGAATAATGGTGTGAGGGGGTTGGCAGGGGGGTTCTTTGGGTTGGTCATTGAACGTAACTCACGGACCAGTTTAGGTATTTCTTTTCTTTTGATTCTCTTTAGGATAACAGGGAGGTAGGAGTGAAGGTTTTTGCATCTATGGTTTTTAGGTGGATGGTTTTTTTCCCACCTATGGATGTTTTTTTCTTTCTTTCTTTTTCTTTTTCGGTTTTGTGGAAGAGTGCTTTGTGTGCAAAATGTGGGGCATATTATATGTCGTTGTTTTATTTTTGTTTGGTAAGGTTGGCAGTTGGACAACACCCTAAATGGTTATTATTAAGTGATGTGGTTGATTATGCAATGTGTAGATTTTGGATAACTCAATACGATGGAATATAAATGGGCTTGAGATATGGTTAATTTGGTAAGGTTTATTAGTTGAAATATAAATGGATCACATAACCCTGCTAAAAGGAAGAAATGTTTGTCCTATCTTAGATTCCAACAAGCAGATGTGGCCCTGTTACAGGAGACACATCTGGTGGATACAGAAATAGCTAAATTTAAGACAGGATGGGTGGGACAGGTATATAATAGCTCTTATACTAGCAGTAAATGTGGGGTTGCAATACTTACATAAAAATTAGAATTTTGTCATGTTGAGACAACATGAAGATAATGAAGGGAGGATAATATGTGTTGAGGCTAAAATAAATGGAGTTAAGGTTAATATATGTAGTATATATATATGCCCCAAATAAAGAAGAGCCCGCCTTTTTTCATGAGATTAATAAAATTATGGGGGAAATAGTGGACGGCCACACTATAATTTCTGTCGACTATAACCAGGTACAAGACGGGGTTTTGGATAAAACGTTCTTCACAAATAGTGTGCCGAGAGACAGAAGAGCCATACATCTAATGATGAGAGACCTGGGCCTGGTGGATATTTGGAGGCTAGTACATCCCAAAGAGAATATACGTTTTATTCAAATATGCATAAAAGTCACAGCCACTTAGATTATTTCCTGATATCCAAAGACCTGGTAGAAGGGACGGTAGACTGTACAATTGGACCCATTGCATTATCGGACCATGCTACTGTGCAATGGGGGGTGCATTTCGGTATAGACGTTATTAAATCTAATAGATGGAGGATGAATGTGTCGTTGCTTCAGGATGAAACTTTTGCCAATTTATTAGGGAAAGAAATGTTTTTTTACACTAATATAGGATCAATTGAGAGATTAGGCTCAGTGTGGGAGGCCTCTAAGGCCTATGTAAGAGGCAAAATAATAGCTCACTCGAGTAAGAAGAAAAAAGATGCTGGGAAGTGCTGGGATTGCAGTCCCAGCTGAAGGCTGCAGAAAAAGAGCTGGCGGATAATCATACTGAGGACCGTCTGAGAAGAGTATGTGAAGTAAAATTCCAGTTAAATGCGTTATACAGTAAAAAGGTAGAATATGCTATGTTTAGGATGAAAAGTAACTTCTATGAGAGTGGAGAAAAGGCCAGTAAATTATTGGCTAGGCAGTTAAAAAAAACAAGATGCTAGCTTTATAATCCCGGCAATTAAAAATACAAATGGGGAACTGGAAACAAGTACAAAGGACATTAATGAGGTATTTAAAGACTTTTATGTGAAGCTGTATAAATCAGAAGTAGATCCATCAGAAGAACAGTTTGAAGCCTTTTTCGCTAATATAAATATCCCAAAACTGTCAGAAGGACAAGTAGCACAGATGGCGGGGGCTATTACCAAAGGAGAAGTTAGAGATGCAATAGCGTCACTGAAAACAGGAATGTCACCGGGGCAAGACGGGTTACCAGTTGAATATTATAGGAAATATATTGACTTATTGGCACCCATACTGACAAAAGTATATAAAGAGTCATTTGATATGGGGCAACTACCAGATACGTTTAATGAGGCTTTAATTACTTTGATACTGAAGAAAGACAGAGACCTTACAGACCCGGGGAGCTATAGACCCATAAGTTTAATAGATGTTGATGGCAAAATTCTTACTAAAGTGCTTGCCACAAGAATAGAAAGATCTATGCCATATATAGTGCATGCAGATCAAGTGAGTTTTGTCAAAGGGCGCTCTTCATCAGATAATGTTATTATTATATTATATATATATATTATATTATTACATTTTATGTGGGCCAGTCGTGATGCGGACACGCCCACCGCAGCATTCTCGTTGGACGCAGAAAAAGCGTATGACAGAGTAGAACTGGCTTACCTCTTTTATACACTGAGGGTGTTTGGATTCGGAGGGGATTTCATTAAATGGATTAAGATTATTTACTTGTCTCCTAAGGCGTCTGTTCTAACTAATGGCCTGAAATCTCCCTTCTTTGGCCTCATTAGGAGGCCAGAAACAGGGTGACCCATTGAGTCTGCTGCTCTTCACCATATTCCTGGAAGCATTAGCTGTAGCTATAAGAGCAGATACAGATATTAAAGGGGTGTGGGGTGGTGGGACGGAACAGAAGTTGTTTTCATATGCGGATGATATTTTGCTGCTTAATTCTATTCCCATAATCCTAAATAAGATTGAAACCTTCTCTCAAATATCTGATTATAAAATTAATTGGCAGAAATCAGAGGTGATGCCTGTATCTAGGTCTTGCTCTCAGTCAGAGATCTCTAACTTTCAATTTAGCTGGAACCCAGTGGGAATGAAATACCTAGGATTAAAGTTAACTGCTGATCTGTCAGATATAATAGAAATTAATTTAATGCCATTACTTCAAGAGATGAAAAATAATCTGGAAGATAATTAATCTCACCTTGTGGGGCAAAATGAGTACTATTAAGATGGTGATAGCACCACTATTTAATTATATATCAATGATGCTGCCAGTAATTGTTCCTGGTGGCATATACAAACAATATATTCAAATGGTTAAAGATTATTTGTGGAATGGAAAAAAGACAAGGATTAATAATAAAAAGCTTCTAATAGGGAAAAGGGGGCTTGGCCCTTCCAAATGTAGAAATATATAATTTAGCTTTCGAATTGGCTAAGCTGGTGAGGCATTGGGCTAACTATGGGTATCAACCGGATTGGATAAAGATAGAAAAGGCCATGGTGGCATAGGTTGATGGGGAAATCACAATACAAGCAGGGGTATTCTTCCATATGGGATAATCCACGTATCATGATAGGTTTTGTTGAAAAGGTTTTGTTGGGATTCTTGGCAGAGGAAAGGTATATGTGTGATTGATGTTGATGATGATGATATCAGGAGTTAGTGGATCAATTTCTTTTGGAGGTAAGGGGTGAATTTTGGAAATATCTACAACTAAGGAGCAGTGTGCGAAGTGCGTTCCCACTTAACAAAAGTATAGAGGAATCTAATATGTTGCAAAACCTTTTTGATTTGCCAAGTACAATGCATAGTGCCTCAACATTTTACAAAAATATAATGGAATTACAAAGTGTGAATACTGAGAATCTTAGATTAATATGGCAAAGAGATTTAGAATGTGAAATAGGTAAGGAGAAATGGCATGATATAGTTTCCAAGGTTGGGTGGGCCACTAGGGATATTAGAAGCAAATCAAATTACAATATCATACATAGATACTACTATACTCCTATGAAGCTTTTCAGAATGGGCTTAATAGAAGACAAAAGGTGTTGGAAGTGTAAGGGAGAAAATGGTACATTTGTACATGCCTTTTGGGAATGTCCTGTGGTATTACCTTTCTGGAAAGAAGTATTGAGGAAACTGGGAGATTGGTTGGGACAAAGGTTACCGGAGTCTCCACTGTTCTGTCTCCTGGGTGATGGCACACTTTTGCCACAAGGAGTCAACAAAGGGCAGCATGCGCTAATAACCGCAGGCCTCGTCACTGCAGCAAGGCTGATACTGAGGAACTGGAAAAGCACGTACACGCCGAGGCTCACAGATTGGACTCAACTGATGACTGAGACCGCATCTTACGAATATTTGATTGCCAGGAAGAACAATGTTAAAGGGAAGTTCCATTTAGTATGGGACTATTTCTTTTCATATATTAAGGGCCTGATACATTAAGTATGTGTTGTAATACATCACAGGTGATATAATTACAAACAATATAGTGGTACAGAGGGGTGTTGTCCTTTAAGTTTAGTTTCGACTGCCTTTTTTGTGTTTTGTTTTGTTGTCATTTGTAAGTTGGTTGTATTATTTGTTGAAAAATAAATAAATACTTTAATGACAACAAAAAAAAAAGATGGCTGTGTGGCCACTCTGAACTGTGATATAGGGACATATTGGCTTCCACATGGTGGATGTTTTTTTTCTTGACATGTAACCACACTACATGTTTGCTTGAAAATAACGTACTTCTGGGTAGTAAGCTAGTTAGCTAGGCATTCTGACGTTTGCAGCTTAGGTTAAAGCGGATGGAACAAACAAATGACAATACCATGCACACGGTTCCGACATGTGGAGAAATCCAAAGCTTGACTGTCCTGCCCGCTGTGTCTAGTTACAGTTACTAAACCGTGATTGGACAATTGTTGTTTGGGCCGTGTTTAGTGAACGGTCAATTAAACCAGCTTTACCAGAACCAACAGGCCTTTAACTCAAGAGCAATGACATTTCTGGGCCGTCTTATATTATATCAGCTTGAACTTTTAGTAGCTTTTTATGCAGTTATGTAAAAAAACAACAACTGTACAGTAGCATCAGCACCATCATCCAGGTCTGCTGCTTGAGTCTCTTGTTGTATCACTGTGAAAGAAAAAAAGGCTCCCCCTGGTCCCCTGGGGCATCGCTGTCAAGGACACCTGTCTGCTGCTGTGTTTCGCTGTTCTACTGCACTCCAGTCAGCACGCTGCCTGATTACATAAATAACATTAAAGTGTCCTACAGCAGGACGCCTAAGGCTTCAACAGTCATGTTGTGCAGTACCCACCCAAGTTCCCTTCTCTCCTGTCCCAGACTCACTCCACCAGCTGCCTGCTCATCTGTCTCGCTCTCTACCTGTCTGTCTCGCTGTTATTTGTAGCTCAGAAGACTCGGCCCAGGGTGTTAGTGAGGACAGGTGCTTGCTTGCTTGAATCTCCAAGCGAGCTACTCTGGTCAGTATGTGTGTCCGTCTCTCCGAGTGAAAGAGGTTGGCTCTAATTAAAATCAGCACTTGTGCCGCAGGGAATGGTAACCATTGTCAGGGCGACAGTCAGCCCACTCGGTCCCCTAAGCAACAGAGCTAGCTACAGCTAATGAGAGGAAAAGACATTGCTCTGCTACAAGAGGAGCATGCGCTGCTCTCCATTTCATTTTATTTTCCATCTTTAATCTCTTTACATTGAGCTCATAAACTGTTTTGTTTATCTGCTCTCTCTTCCTCTGACTTTGTCCTCATTTATCTCTTTTGCAGATTGACTAATTTACTATACCTATAGGCGTGCTTGCCACGCTTTGATTATGTTTTCTATTCTCTCTCCTGTTTTCTGACTTAAACCCCTACTTTCCAATTACATTTAGTTTTGTCTTTTAACCATTCTTCATCTTGCTCTTTCATTTTGCTCTCATGTATGGCAGTGACTGCATTTCCTCCCTCATTCCTCTCTTCCTCTCTCTCATTTTTGTTGTAATTAGCAAGTTCACAGTTCTCTCTTTCTCTCTCTCTCTCTGCTCCTGTCCCTCGCACTCCCTGGTGAAGTAAGAATTAACATTTATAAGATGCTCAAATATCTGGAGTGTCAAGCATATAGACATTTTGAAATTCAACGCAACATTGATCCTGTGGTCTGCAGCCTTATCTCTGTAGCATTGGCTCTGTTTGCCTGCAGAAATACCACCAAGTTAATAAATTGTGCTGCAATTCAAATGCTAAAACAGTTTATGAATGCAGTGTGATGAGAATACAAATTAAACACTTGGACATGGATGGCAGAATACTTCAGCAACTCTTCTTTGTGACAAGCGCTGCAATCCAGCATTACATGCCAGTGATGTGATGGCCTGAAAAATGGGGTGACATGAACAAATTGCTCTCCCTCATTTTGCCTGAAGTTTGGATAGACGTGCTCAAATGCTTCTTTTTCTAACTCTTTAATAGGGGAGAAGAGTACAGGGATAAGCTTCACACACAGTTAAGCTGAAAATGAACTGCTATTGTAAAAAGGCAGGAATGTCTAATTGCCTTGTCGATTTAAGAACCACAAGGTCAGAGCACTCTGAAATATCTGCCATTGTCTCCTATAGAGCTGTTGTTTTGGGCTTTGCATACTATGCTTTGTCTGCCTGTCAGTCGCTGCATTTCTGGTGCGGTGCTCAAAATTATAACTTCTTTTTCTGTGTTTCAGCAGCCACGGCAGTATATAACTCACTTCCCAATCCAAGGGTTGAGAAATGCTAAACTTTGGTCTGGTGTCAAAATTAGCATCCAGCTATTTTCATGTTTTCTGACCCCCAATTTTGGCATTCAATATGCAACCAGCTATCAATGTGTCAGAAAGCTATCTGCTGTCTGTGTCAGGACTACAATCTTATTTATTCACGTCAATGAAAAAACCATTGACCGTGAATTTCTTCCACGAGTGTCGGTGTGTTCCTTTAGCATTATTAAATGAAGTATTGAGTGTATTATCTTTCTTTCGTCTAAAATCCCAAAGCTTTCTGAGCTTTGGTTCGCAAATTCATAGGGAGCTGAGTTAGACAAGGTCTACCTTTTTAAACGTGTAACAAACATAATAGAGAGTACATCAATTGTTTGTCTTCTGCAGTCAGTTCAAACCTCATTAAATGTGGCTTTTTTTGTTGGCTAATAGTCATTTATCCCATCTGCAGACTTTAGTAGCCTAAAGCTCAATCACTTATTCAACACCACAGAGTAAACGATAAATGCTTGGTGTAGGCAGTCTCTTCTTTTATATACCAACACAGAGTCTGATGTAACCATCCCTTGTGTGTCAGATCTTGGTAAATGGAAAAACACTCCTCCAACAGTACAGCAGCCTTCATTAAAAGCTTCAGTTCTTGTTTGAATATAAGGCAGATGAAACTGTAACATCAACATCACACAGATGTCTGTTATGAGTGATTAGGTGAACCAGTGTTAGTTAGTAGAACTTTGCCATTAGCAGGCTCAAAGCCTTTAGATCGATATCACAGTGTCACAGTTGTCACTCAGTGTAGTGAGGACTATATTTTTCTCATGGGGTGAGATTGGTGTAGTGTGTTCAGGTTTTAAAGATGCACTAATTTTTTATATAAACAATGGATCAAATGTCAACATGTAATGTATCGCTCTTAGTGACAAACCCACAGATAGTTATCCCTGACCTTCAATATTTTGAAGGATATGTAACACTGGAGATAATGAATGATGAGTGGGCTTTCAGAGGTGTGCACTGAACCATGATGAATGGTGTGATGCAGCCCTGACACAAAACCTTTGGCAGTCTGTGATTGGCTGATTCAGTGCTTGGGAGAGCTTTTTTTAGGACTATTTTTTGGGCTTTTTTTGATAGGGCAGATGAAGACAGGAAAGGGGGTAGAGAGAAGGGGGATGACATGCAGCAAGGGTTGGACTCGAACCCGGGCCGCTGCGGTAAGGACTGAGCCTTGGTACATGGGGCGCACGCTCTACCAGGTGAGCTACCAGGGTGCCCTGAGGGAGAACATTTTTGATAGACATCACTTTAGTCCTTATTTAGTCTGGGAGTTTTTCCTCGCCACTGTTGGGGAATTGTTGGAATTGTTGGGTCTTTGTAAATTATAGAGTGTGGTCTAGACCTACTCTGTCTGTAAAGTGTCTTGAGATTACTCTTGTTATGATTTGATAATATAAATAAAATTGAACGTTCCACTTCCGTGATTGCTCTCGTTCTGCCGGGATATTCTACGGATGTCACTCTATCCAGCCAGATGTCAGTCACCTTCTGCTCTCTTTGTGTTGTAATTTTAAACTCCTGGTTGATTTATGAGGACTATGGTTAACTACTCCTCAGATCTCTGCAGGGTAAATCCAGACAGCTAGCTGGACTATCTGTGGAATCTGAGTTTTCTGTTGCACAACTTTTGAATGTACAAGTTCCTTCCTGAGGCTATTTTGCAGCGGCGAGCTTAGCACCGCCCAAGACAATTGTGATTGGTTTAAAGAAATGCCAATAAACCAGAGCATGCTTTTCTCCCATCCCGGAGTGCTGTGTGGACTAGCCAGACCCTCCTCCACAGCACTGTGGAGAAAGGTCTGGCAATGCGAGACTAGTCCTTATTTGACCACACTCAGGAGTTATTGCTGTCAGTTCTTGAGGCACAGGTTCAGAATTAGCTGTAAGTTTATTTTAGGACTTCATACTGTAGGTAGAGCCTAGGTCCTACTTTTCTTTCTACTAAGCATTTCTTGATTCATAAGTCAAAGTTTAAGATTATTGTCAGGAGTTTTTCTTATTCATTTAATAACTGCATTTTGTTATTTATGAAGCTACCTACACAACCTCTCAGCAAGTGGTAGACAGATTCCTCTCAGTATGAATGACATCATAATTTTAAGACGCCTTGTAGTTTTTCTTAATAATCATGTGCAGTCAAGAGACAAACAGACTGATCTACAAATGTGTATACTTTGATGAAGGATTTTTTTTCTTTGGTCATTTATAAGAAGTATGAAATGTAAAAGTGCTTTGGCTCTTTACGTGTATTCATTTACAAGGAGTCCTATTTGCTACAAAAATTATTTTATGTGCTCTATTCAGTTACAAATCCAAGGAGACCACCTGTTTGAGTAGCATCTTTTTAATCATGTCAAGTGACAGAGGAATGATTGAACATGTGGTTTGTTGAAGCACTAAGGTGTAATAAACTCAATTACAGTTGTGAAGGAGCCAAATAATTCCTGTATTTCTTTATTACATGTCGAATGTGCTGTGAAAAAGCCCTATTGGAGGAGATTTAATGACTTTAAAATTGTCATTACTCTGCCTAAAATTGAAGGAAGTGGCACTGTCTGAAATGGGGAAACAAATATGTAAAAAATGTGATGTTGGGGTGGAGGATAAGGAAACTAAACGCAAAAGGGAGTTTTACCGAGTGAAGTGGTAGCATTTATAGTAGCTCGTAGAATTGGAAGTGACAGCACTCCCCAACAGTTATCTGCAAAGGAGCAAGAACAAATGACCAGGCACACCCAACCAGGGAGGGCGTCACAGGGGGCAAATCTCTGAATTCATACTAGCTCCCACCACGCAGCTGTAACTTACATCCTGGGAGGTAGGGGAAGAACAAGTTCATTTTCCTATTGGATTCCAGTTGGGATCCAGCCAGTGGGGTGTAAAATGGAAATAATCTTTCCAAAGTTAGAGAAGCCCTACAAACATTTCATTAGGATGTTTGAGTTAGTTAAAAGGTGCCCGAGGCAATTGCATCAGGGCAGGGGAACCCAGAATTCCTGGCTACGCCAATGTTGGGATCAGTGCGTCTTTCCGAAAAATAGTGCTGCTCTCTGGCTTGTAATCATGATATAGCCTACGCATTGTAAATTTCACATTTGCAGGTAGGGTAGTCTATTTGGTCATTATCAGAATCCTCTCTTGGAAATGAAAACGTAGGTTCTAATTCCTCCTCACACATGCATTCACAGAGAGAACAGACAGTGAGTGGTAGGCCTACAGTAGCCTGGAGAATCATAACATCCTCTCGCCGACTTTCACCACACGGGGGCCCTGTGCCTCTCCTTCTCGATGCTCCTCCTCGCCTCCGCCACCGTAAAGCTCAGCCTCGCTCCCTCCTCCTCCTCCTCCTCGTCCTCGTCCTCCCTCTACTTCCACTGCTTCCTCCCGTCGCGCTGCGCAGAGCAGACGGTCCTCCAGCTCCGTGCAGCCCGGTGCGAAGATGGTTGGCGGCTTGTGTGCACGCAGGTTGGCCCGCCGGTCGCGGTCCGCCTTGATAGCAGCCCTCACGGTGCTGCTCGTGCAGACGCTAATTGTGTGGAACTTCAGCAGCCTCGACTCCGGCGAAGACAGGGAAAACGGAGGCTCCAATGTGCGGGAGAAGAGGGACCGGTTCGCAGGCAACAAAGCCGCTGGCAGCGACTATTTCCAGCACGGGGTCCCGCGGCAGCGGCAGCATCTTCCTCTGCCTGGGAAGGGGACATCTCGCCACATACAGCAGCCGGTAAGACAGATGCGCTACCGACGTATTCATATCATATCCCAGTTAAAAAATAGACTGTCTTGCCGGGGATGAAGCGCGGAGGGGTTGGCAGGCAGTTCAAAACATCTTCAGTTTGCGTTTTAGGGAGAAAAGCACGGCCGGGCCTCAAAATGAGTGAATGTTTGATTGTTGTCACTTGAACGGAGGCTGCCTCGTAGGGAAATGATAGCATGTCTGAAGCAAGACAGATGCAAGCGAGCCCTTTTCACTCCGAGCATCCTCAGCTGAATGCTTGCTGAGGACAGGAGCCACATTGCGCCGTTGAAATGAACGCACTCCAGCCCAGATTAAAATGCCAAAGCTGAGTATGAAATCTGAACTCAGCATGTTAGTTCACTCCAGGGCAGAATGATAGCACAACAGGGCAAATTCTTCCATAAGATAGTAGCTGAGGAGTCACAGGGTTGTAGCCCATACCTGTCACGGTCTATTTGGTATTTATAGTCAAATACAGTAGCTGCATGGCTCAGCAGCACTGTCTGAGCGAGGCCAAATTGAAACATAACCTAATTTTCAGAGTTGTTTTTGATGAGTGTACAAAGATTAGTCACCTGTCTGTGAAAACACAACCCGTTGTATTGGTAGTGGCAGCCTGAGACACACAGGTCAAGATAGATGTGATTGTGGAGCCACAGCAAACATACAGACCCACATAACGAATAAATTGAGTTAAAGTGGAAGCCTGTGGAACTGTCTCCATTTAGAAGTAGAGGAGCTGATACCATGCATTGCTCATTGAACATTTCAGAATTTGCTCCCAAAAATCCAAATGTGTATTTGTAGACTCCACTGACTGCTTCCACCTGTCCCTGGAGGCTACACACAGAGCGGGTCATATAATTTGTACAGTGCTTCTGTGCAGCATGTGATTCATTTTCACAACCTGATCTCTGCAATTAAATTCTCCAAAATTAAGCTTCTTGTTTGCATGGTCTCTCAAGCAATAGGCTGCCCTAAAGAAATTGGACGCAGTTGTTTCCTGGCAAGCATGCAGCGCTTTCCCTTCGCAAAGCTGCCAGCCATTCAAGTATAGCCTACTCCTTAGCCACCATGCAACCAGTAGATAACCGGCTTTGATGTAGTGTGATACACTGTGGCCTCTGCGCTCAGTCAGTCACTCGGAGCTGTGCACTGTATCATCTGTCTCCTTTGCAGACTTTACAGTGACTCACTCGCTTCATTTGGTAGGACTGTTTGTCCCACCTGCCGGCATCTCCACAGCACAAAGTCACGCTAAAGGACGGGATATATTTGAGTCTATTTCCCAACAGTTAAAGAATCCTCTGAAGAAATATCAATGTAATATCCCTGTAATAGTCCTGCAGGGACTCATTAGTGATATAACACTTTAGGGTATTGTTATTATTTGCTGTACAGAATAACTGCAATATTCCTGCTCCGTACATGAATTAGTAATGCAGTGACTTAACAGGAGCTGGGGGTCAGTTGTGTCAGAACCTATTCACACTGCGTCAACACCGGTTGGTTCACATGTGTTTCACTGTTAAAACACACAGTGGATCAGCACCCATGACCTTTTCAAAGAAAAGCTTTCATCCCTCCATTGCCTTGAGGCATTTCACACAGCCTGTATACCAGTCAGTACACCAGCCAGTCAGCTCGCATGCTGCCTGCCTGTCAGGTTGTCAACCAGCTCTCTGCAGTTCTGTGGCCCCCAGACTCTTAACATTCAACTGGTCGCCCTGGGCCCCGTACATTCCCTCAACTGGTTAATCACTGCATTTTAATTCTTTCTTCCTATGTGTGTGTGTGTGTGTGTGTGTGTGTGTGTGTGTGTGTGTGTGTGTGTGTGTGTGTGTGTGTGTGTGTGTGTGTGTGTGTGTGTGTGTGTGTGTGTGTGTGTGTGTATCTGTCTGTGTGTCTGTATGTCTTGGCAAGACACAGATGTCCAGCCTAAGGGTGACGCATAGGCGCCAACTGATGCTATATGAGGCACTACGCCTGAGAGAAGGGATAGCAGCACTTTGATCCAGAATAGAATGAGCCAGAAGCTACAGTATGACAATAGCAGAATTTCTGTGTAATAACTTGTGTTGGATGGAAATATTATGCATAGCTTTGGATGTGTTATTGTGATCCCAGCAGGCAGGGGCTACAGTTGTCATTAGTGGTCTCCTGTTGTGTCTCTTGAGGGAAATGCTGCCAGAGAGCGAAGATGTTTTCTTCTCTAGTCCAACAGACACCACAGCTTATTGTTCACATCGCCACTGCCTCATGTATCTGGAAATAATCACATCAATGACATTATGTTAGCTGCGAGTGTTAAGTCTTGGCTGTGGCTAACTGTTGCAAATTCCCCATCAAAAATTCTTATACTTATTAATTAGTCTGTCTTGTTTTGCCTGGCATCAGTTTATTACAGGAGATAGCATCACAATTATTATTAATAGGTGCTTATTAAGGCGGTCCGAGTGATGGTGTGAAAAACGGTTAATGTGCCAGAATTAAACCAACCTACTTTCAGCAGAATGAGTAAAGGTTTGAAAAAGCGTCTGACTCCAAAATCCACATCTGGTTGTCAGCAGTTTCTTTCCATCTGCCGGCGGTAGTCGTATACTGTCATGATCCCCATGTGCCCCCCGGCGGGTGTCCAGCTCACACATGTTGTAAAGAGTTTCCCTGTTAGTCATGGTATTACATGTAACATTACCTCTGATGTACACTTTTTCCAATGCACTGAGTTTTCCTAATGGTTTCCTACGGCAAAGATTACAATCCATCTGAGAATGCACATTCTGAGTTTTTTTCTACATGTTTCCACAGTATGGTGATAATACATACATGACATGCTTACATTATATTTTATTTTAAAGATGTTCCCCACAAGTATTTTCTTACAGTGGCTCACTTGCTGCAGATGCAAAAAAGTGTGCCAGGTACTTGAGGTAGTTTGAGACTGACAGAACATGTTGTACACTGTGTCGAAGAGAGAAACACTAAATTTAGAGAAGCATAAAATGGAAGAAATCAGCTTTGTGGGGTTTCCCATATGTGACTGTAAATAGCCAGATATTAATGTTCTCCTGTAACTTCAGATAACACTTATTCTTATATGGTGGTGGCAACTTATACTAACTACAATATAAGTCTTTGAGGCTGTTTTTCATGATTTAATGAGAATAAATGAGCTCTTAGATGTTTGTCAAAGACCGTCAGAATTAACATTAAAGGGAACTTTGGAAACGCTTTGGTCATGCTGGGATTGTCGTTGGAATTTTAATCTTGTACAGTACAATTAACAATGCACTGTACATATGTTTTGCATTTGGGAGCTTTGCTAAAATCCATTGTTGCTACCATTCTGTTCTCCAACCACCACCACAACCACAATGTGATTCATCCCACTGTGTCCATGATCACAGTGCTGCTGACTCACACAAACACCCAAAATGATGTCCATACGTGGATGCAGGGAAGCAGCTCCACACAAACGCACACCCACATACACATTTATAGTTACACAGTTCAGTTTCCTTTTCCCCAGTTTGAACGTGGGAATAAATCAAGTATTCGGTTTGTAATGAACTGTTCAAATTCCAAATTCACAGCATGTGTGATAAAATGTACTAGTTTTTTGAAAATGTATCCACATGGGCTTCCATGCTCAAAATGTACAGTATATAAGCAGGTTGTGCCTTGTACTTAAGGCTAGGTATGGGTACACAATATCTTTAAGGTGTCCCCAAAATAACCCAGTACCAAGTAGGCCTGCAACTAATCCTGCAACGATTCATTTGTCGATTATTTTCTCGATAAGTTGTTGGGTCTATAAAATGTCAGAAAATTGTAAAAAAAAAAAATGTCAGTGTTTTCCAAAGCCCAAGATGATGTACTGTCAAAGAGGAGTGATAAACTAGAAAATGTATACAATTAAGAAGCTGAAATCAGATCATTTTTACTTAAAAAAAAAAAAGAGAAAAGAAATGACTCAAACGATTAATCGCTTATCAAAATAGTTGGCTATCAATTTAATAGTTGACAACTAATCGATTAATCTTTAGCTCTAGTACCAAGTTATATAGAAACTTCTTCAGTCAAATGATACCTGTATTCAATCCTTTTTGTACCCAGATCAAAAAAGAAATGACTATATGGTTTTGCTTGCAGCCAATTACCACAAGCCTTCTTCGATTTAATGTGACCTGTGATTGTGATGTGTTGTGGTGAAGTCCAGCGCGGTGTATTTGACGGAGTTGAGTTTTTTTAAAAGAATACCCAGCCCTACTTGTACTCCATTTTTTGAAGTCCAGCCTTCTCATTTTTTTCATTCCCTCAAAGTCTTTTCATTCACCTTGTAACAAAACGTTTCTCATCTTTCTCACGTTTCCGATCCTTACATTGTGTTCCAGGCAGTGCAGTTTTTTCCAGTGCCATTTTATGTGCGAGTCACTGTCTGTGCTGTTTTTTGTATCATAGCAAAGTCACTTTAGCATTGGTAATTGGCAGTTAAATTGGCACTCCCCGAAAGTAAATCGTCTCTGGGTGTTAGCCATTCTGTTTTAAACAGACCTTTGAAAATACGTAATTACAGTCAGGAGACACCCAGAAGATGCACTGTGTGATTTGAAATTTCAAACGTCCCAATCATTACATCAATAAAGTGTTACTCTGTAAAACCTGCAATGAGGGAAAAGTAAAGTACAGCCTGCCCATCAGGCTGTCCATCTGTCGTGATTTCGCAAACAGAGAGCTTCTTTTTCAAGTGCCGTTAGTCTCGAAGAGAGGTGGGAATGTATTCAGATCTGAGAGAGGAAGTATACACCTCAGACTTGAAAGAGACACAAGGAAAACCCAGACACACTTTGATGTTGAAGTGTAATTTGTATACATGACACAATCCTTCAAACACCTGCAAAGGAAAAACATTTTATTATCATAATGCAGTATACCATTAGAACCCTCTCATGTTATTTTACTGAGCTGATCCTCCTCATATGCAAAATATCAGTTAAATCCTTAAAAAGACCATGTATTGTTTGTAGACCGAGGTTCAGGTAGCCATAGCAGCTCAAACATCACAACACAGACACTTCTAGCACAGGTGCTGAAAGTACTGCAGGCCTCTTCAGTGTGGTATCCATGTAATCTGTTGACAGCACAGGCAGCAGCCTCTCTCTCTCTGTCTCTCTCACTGTCCTCCACTGTCTCTCTGAGTGTAAAAAGGGTCGGGATGTTAGAAATACTACAAATACAGCAGAAAACACGCTGGCATGACTCACAGGCATGCCAAGTATGTTGACTCTTGCTGAGCAGATGAGAGGAGAGCAAGTTCCATTACAGTATTGTATTTAATAGGGCAAATGGATAACTGCATTGTCAAGTTAATAGCAAACAGTGTTTTGATGGTGTATCACCAGCACACAATGTACAGTATTCTACATAAAAAATGGCTCCTAGTATTCAGTATTTTATCAAAAGTTCCATACAAGAGCTTTTCATGTGCGATTAGAGAATGAGAAGGCAAGCGCTCTGACCAAGCAGTCAGTGTCAACTTTCAGTAGTTTTGCGACAGAGGCAATAGATTTTTTTTTTTTCTTCTTCAATTTATGTCATCTGAATGACATATTTTGCGTTTGAATACACAGGACTGCATTGGTTTTGCACTGTTGGTCAGACAAACAAAACAATCACTTTGGGAAATCCTGACACACATTTTGTCACTATTTTCTGATGTCTTATTGACTAAAAGATTGATCAGTTAATGCAGTGTTGTAGCTCCATTCGCAATGGTCCTGCCATGTTTGAACTGAGTCGGCATGGAGTTTTTCTGTTCCAGAAACATAGAGATGGGTGACAATGAAGCGAAAAATCAACAGTGTTGTAAGGTGTTGATTCTCCATGTCTCTGACACCGTACTGATATTTAAACATACCAACCTATACATACTGTATTCCCTCATTTGGTGTTTTGATAACGGTGGTGAAAAGAGTCATCTCTCACGTCATGTCCAAAATCTCCCAAATCCCATTACTTTAACAGATATATGAACATGGAAATGCTACAGATGTCATGTCTGAAAGGGGCAGGAAAGGATAAGAAAATAAACTCAGGATCTTTTTTGACAGTACATTTACAGAGTAATATGCATGTCTGAGAAGGCTTAGAGTAACACAGCCGCAATTTACTATCCTTTCTCCCTTATTTGGATTGTGTATATGCCTGCATGTCTGTGTGTGCTTTGTGCTCAGCTTGATGCCTTTGTGTTCCACATCGGGAAAACTGCAAAATCAAAGATTATCTGTCAGGTCTATTCAAACAAATCATAGAAATACTACAAATACCCTTTACACACACACACACACACACACACACACACACACACACACACACACACACACACACACACACACACAACATCATCACCACCACTCCTGTCCAGCCGTCTCTCCTGCCTCTGTGAGACAGCCTGCCTCTTGCCTCTGCCCCCCCCCCATCTTGCCCTCATCCTCCCATCATCCCTTGCCGCCGTTACAGATGGTTTCATTCCCCAACACATTAATAACGCATCATCCAGATGAATGAAGCTATATAATACCTAGCGTTGCCAATAATCCCATAGGTAAGAGGCTTAGCAGACAGCCCTGAGAGAGAGAGGAAGATGAGGCTGATGGGGAGCTGAATTAGTTTTATCTGAAGTCGTATCCATGTTGATATTTAGTGCAGGGATAAAAGGCTGTACACACACACAGACACACACACACACACACACACACACACACACACACACACACACACACACACACGTTTGGACTAGACTATCACCATATGGAAGGGTTATTAGGCCAATGGCTCAACTCCCTTGCTGTTTACTAATTACAGGGTTATCCCTTTAAATAGATCTGTATTTTATAAATTGAGATCAATAAGAACTGCTGTACTTGAATTATAGAATTTTGAATCATCATCATCATCACATTGAACCGTTCATTTAAAAAAAAACATTTAAAAAAAGTAACTCAATGGACACTATTGTAAATTAATTGCCGTGGTTTGAACTTTAATCAGATTATTGTTGACTTAAACTTGGATCTTTCTACGTACATATTTAAAGAATCAGTCTCTGAATATGGGAGAACACACTAGTTTCCATTAGCCACTGGGCTTTCAGATGGAATGTGATATTGGGTCCTTAGGTACAATTTTCAATACAACAAAATGAAATAGCTTGTGAAAACTAAGAGTCTTATTATTATTACTCTTATTTTTTAGACCATGCACACAGCATGAGTCTCAGAGCCTAATCTGAACTGAGAAAAAGGCTGAATTTGAAGCCCCTGAAAACTTATTTTTTCAATCAGCTTCTTATTATGAGCAACAGTTTTATAAATAAATGCAAAGTAATCTGACAAAGTTAGAACAGATGTGGTTATTTCACATTAGAGATTTCTGTATTACATTACATGTCATTCAGCTGATGCTTTTATCCAAAGCGACTTACAATTGTTATATATGTCAGAGGTTGCACACCTCTGGAGCAACTAGAGGTTAAGTGTCTTGTTCAGGGGACACATTGGTTGGTGTATCGCAGTGGAAATCGAACCCAGGTCTCCCACACCAAAGGCAGGTGCACAAATACATGACACCACTTTTCCCAACTAAGCCACGTCCACTTCAAACCAGTTTCAAGACAAAAGGACAGACACAGTGCGGGGTGGTGATGGCGCAGTGGCTATGACACCAATCAGAGTTTAGCAGTTTTACATCAAAGTGTGATGACATTTGTTGGATTGTTTGCAAGCACTGTCAATTCACACCCACACTGTCCTGTGGAAGTAGATAAACTGAGTTTTTGACTTAATCAACTTAATTACTTTTGACATAATAATTTCTTTATAGATTTTAAATAGTCATGAATATTTAATGTTATCGAGAAATACTCAAAGGAGAACAGCTCCATGTGGACAGTTCACTCCTACTGTTAAAACGGTTGTATAATGTCTTCTTCTGTAGGTCTGCAGCAGCTTTGCCAAGCCTGAGAAAATAGCCCTGATGGTGTCATCGTGGTGTCGTTAGGGTTATCTCAGTTTGGGCTTGCAGACTGGAAATTAATAAAGTCTGTGGAGTTTGAAATAAGTGACTGTTTACCAACAAGGGAGGGTCTCACGAAAGACTCCAGTTGCGTAACAGGAAATGTAGGCTCCAGCATTTTTGGATCTTGACCCATACTAGGGACTAAAAATCAGGATCTCGACCTCTGCTTCACAGAGTTGAATTTCTTTCTTTAATCTGTCTCATAAATCCCCATGGAACAGCAATGATAAAATGCTGGAGTATCTCTTTAAGATATGAAGTTTATTAGGGGCTTTAAGATCATAAGTAAAGGTACATTTGCTTACATTTCAAACTGTTAAAGGAGAATTCGTTTCGAGAAAAAACGAAAACAATCGGTGCTGCCTACACCGTGTTATCCTCCAGCTAGCGTTAGCACCCAACAGGCTTAAACAGGGCAAGTTTTAAATGTGTTTTAAGCCTCTAAACATGCTCAAAATGTGATTACAAGTTCCTATCCATGTGCAGTGATTCCTTCCGAGGCAACACAGCAAATCTGACTGCAGTAGATGTGACAGAAAGGCATAAAAATTGTGTTAATCCAGCCAGTGCACATACCTCTGTTTATTTCCTGTTTTCCGGTCAGGTCCACACTAGTCGATTGTCGAACTCATACAATCCAGTATTCCAGTCAGATTTGCTGTGTTCCCTCAGAAGGAATCACTGCACACGGGTAGGCACTTGTAATGACATTTCGAGCATGTTTAGAGGCTAAAAACACGTTTAAAACTTGCCTTGTTTAAGCCTGTTGGCTGCTAACGCTAGCAGGGGGATAACACGGTGTAGACAGCACCGATTATTTTTATTAATTTCTAATTATGCCTTACAAGCTCTGAATTTGAGGTAACATACAGTATTTTTTTTTACCAATTCCTCATTAGCATAAAACATGACAATTACTGTAGCTAAAATATAACCTCGGCTAACACTAATCATTATTTATAGCCAGCAGAAGGGCACCAGTTGTTAAAAATGTAGTGTTTTATTGATTGTGTTTTGATACACAAATCCTGTGGAGACTTGTATTTTAGGGAGGATCATGTTTTTTCTATAATTGAACACAAGTGAATTTTCTTCTTATGGTGTAAAGCTGCTAAGCTGGGAGGTGGGACATGATGAGAAGCTGCATTCCCATCAGGTCAAATTGACTGTAGTGGCATATATCCTTTTTGTTGCAGATTTTCAGCCTTTATCACAGAGTGTACTGTATCTATAGCATCTATATTGTAGCCCTGAGAGCATTCACAGTGAGTATACTTCTGTAGGGGATCATTAGACACTAGAGGATGTGTTTGTCTCTCAACCGTAATGCTCACATCACAGTGAAAAACACTTGACAGCCATGTCGATGCGGAAGCATACGGGAGATTGCCCACTTCTCCGAAATTGCTGCAGTGCCGCAACATTGACATGCAACACGCTGATCCACATGTAACACCCAAATGCACATGAACATGTAATCACACCCACACAGACTAATGACACTGAGCATGCCTTGCTATCTCCTCCTCAACACACCATGCACTAATCCTCATGTATTGTGTTATTCTAATAAGACAGGGGAGTTTGTGACAAAAACAGAAAAGAGTACGTGGCAGTATGGTGAGCACACAGGGTGATGACACGTCGGCTGGGTAGGGGCGATCCGGCCTGTCGGAGAAAGCTTTTGTCCTTCCAGTCCCGTGGAGCAAGAGGAGAGGATCTGACAGCAGCGCTTTTCTTCTTCCTCCTCCTCCTTTTTTCTTCTTCTCACTACCGGAGCTGAATGCCAACAGCCCAGAAGACTTGTCTCTATCTGTGATTAAGAAGAGAAGAGAAAGTGAGAGGAGAAAGAGAGATGGAGACAGGGAGAGAAAGAGAGACAGATATGCAAGACAGAAGAAAGTTGAAGGAAGAAATGTTGGGGGGGGGAAAGACAAGATAAACGTCTCATCCCTTTTACAAATCCGACGTTGACTCAAATCCCGGCATAATCCTCAGGGGAACCCGGTTTGGTTTGAAGGCTTGTTAGTGTAGCTTGGGCCCGGCTGGCAAAGACTGTGTAGTTGGAGATCGTCTCTTGGAAACTTCCAAATGGCCAAATGGCCTCCAAGCGTGCAAGGATCAGGTCTGTAATTTTCCCCTCAGTTGGTGAAGTTTAGGATTTAGAGGTAAGCTGATGCCAAGACACTGATCAAGCTGGTTTTTTCAAGCATCTCTAAATCGGAGCTCTGATTCAGGATTACTCTGAAGAGGATGGTTGAGGCAATCTGCCCAATAATCCCAGTTCTGCACTGCCATTTAAAACTGGTTGTGTTTCCACAGGTTTAAATATTCACCCCGATGGACACTTGCCTCTGTTGGATATTTCTTTGTATTATCCACATCTGAATAACATTTCAGAGAGTCTAATGCTCTAAAATGAGGGGAACTTGGGCACAGAAGTCCAATGATAATAATCATCATCATAAATGCAGAGAAATGTCTATACAATTATGTGAAGGCTTTTACAATTTTCCATAATGGTCGGGTTTTGAACCTCAACGCTTTTTTTTTTGTTACCGAAATGTGCGAGTAGCACTGAGTATCGAAAACTGTCAAGTAATGTAACTTGGCATCATATGTCTGGTCGTTTTTTTATTAATCTTATTGAATCTGATCAGACAGTTCATGTTCCTGTATGTCTACTTGTGTTTGAACATCATTCAATATTTCAGAACTTTTGGCTTCTTCTTTGTAGAAAAGCATATTGATATTTACCCAATATATATAGAATTGTCAACTCGTTACACTTTGTTTCCATCTTCAGTCTGACATTGCTTACACTTTAACTGATATCCATGGGTTAGGACCAACTGTTCTGCCTTAATCTTAAATTAACACTGATGTGTAGCCATGCCAACATACTGAATGGAACGGAGCAAAGTAAAAACAAACTACTGTACGATGTTGGGCCGTATTGAGACAGCTTGACAAACGCCGTTAGTCCCACCAATAGCGCTCATAGGATCGATTCCTTTTTCAACCGCTGTTTCATGTCATGATGCCAGACGAATCAGTGAACTCGGTGGAGTGGGCAGATTCAAAGGTCTGGACCCAGGTAAATTGGCATCAACACTCCAACTGAATTTTCAAATAAAATGTGGAGTAAGCAGATAAGGAATATATACACTGTCTAAAACAGGGATCTTCAACAGTGGGTCCGGGACCCCTAGGGGGTCCTCAGAGTCAATGAAGGGGGGCCTCCAAATGATTGTTGATTTTTGAAAGTTTTTTTCAAATAATCCAACATATTATTAGCAACTATAAATCCCCACTGAAGATAGGCTTACTGGCCTATTGGTAAGATATAGTCACTAAGGTAGCCATCCAAAGATACAGTCAACCCTAAAGATTTCACTGTGCCACATGTATGTTTTAAAATGAAAACAGGATTTATAAAATCATGGCAACAATTATAAAGGCTATTTAAATAAAAGCTTAAGCTTAAAGCTTAGTATTCTATGCAAAAATTGTATGTATAAAGGCTTTTAGGCCGCCCTATACGTTATTGTAGGCCCAGTTTAATATGCTACTTCATTTTATACAATATATGTAGTAGGGGGTCCCTGCTCCATCTCTCTTTCAGTTAAGGGGTCCTTGGCTTAAAAACGTTGAAGACTCCTGGTCTAAAAAAATATGAAACATTTTTTAATACAACTTTAAACCTGCATTAATTGTTTTGTTTTTTTAACCTTTGAGCAGTTTGACATACTGTAAAGACAACACTGATATATGATCACCTTATAACGATATGGTGAACAAGTTGTTAGCAGAGAGTAGCTTATTCACACATACAGCAGTTACAGAGCGACGTTTTCATTCATTTGGAGTTGTGATTCTGAATATTCTGAGTGAATAATCTGTTTGCCACTACACACCTTTCATCTTACTCAGTCATTTGATCTATTGTTAATGTAAAAATACTGATTAAAAGGCTGGTTAAAGGAAACATTGGTAACATTAGTATCCAGTCTCCTTTAAGAATACCTTAAAGTGTTCATATTATGCTTTTTAGCTTTTGTGTTATATTGTGTTATATCTATTTTTTGTGCATGTTATAGGTTTACAAAGTGAAAAAGCCCAAAGTCCACCCCAAAGGCAATTACCATCTCCAACAGAAAACACTGTTCACAAACTGCTCCAAACAGCTCTATTGTAGTCCGGCCTTTACTTCCGTGACGAACGTCATAATGCTCGCCTAGCTGCTAGCGTGGCACTCCCTCATACTCTGCTTCTGGCTGGGTAGTAGTCCTTACCTAGCGACTCCCAACAAAGATGGAACAGAAGTGAGATGTCTCACTCTGTAGCTAAAACAGAGAGCTCAACACACAGGGTGAAAAGAGGAGCTGCAGCAATGTGCAGTACAACAAAAATATGGTGTTTTTTGAAAATAAAATCATGTAAACCTATTCTGATATATAGGTCTGCACGATTCGGGGAAAAATATGAATCACAATTTTTTAGCTTAAAATTGATATCACGATTCTCTGCCACGATTTGTTTTGGCACCTATAGCACATTGCACATCACCACAAGCCTGTAAACATAGAGGCTTCAATGAATAAAGAAAATAAAGTACTTACTGGCCATTTAAGTACAGTAGGCTACCAAAACTAGTGACAGATAACACATTGAACTAAATATGGCCCTGATACAGGCTCTATCTGAACTTCTTGAACATGTCTTTACATAATTAAAACATGTTCATTTCAATGTCAAATGCTTTTAATAAATTAATTGAAGGAGAGAAAAAAATCCCCAAAAAAAATCTTAAGTCATTTAAAAATTAAATTTATAAAACAGGGGTAAATTGAGATCGCGATTTTAGAACGATTTATCATGCAGGCCTACTGATATAGCCTCTAAATACAATTATGAACCTGAAAATGAGCATAATAGCGCTTTAATTGAAGTAGTAGAAGGGTGGTGTTTGTCCTAGAAGTTAATAGCTACAGAATTACCTCATTTTTTAGCCATTGGTACATATACATGACACAGTTCCTGGTAGATTGAGAGAATAATCGAGGTTTGGGTTTATGGTCAAGGTTGTGTTAAATAATCCCTCGCTGTGAGGTCAGTACAGCAGATGCCTTTGCCTCAGGGCAGCCTCTGTACGGGATGTTTGGAAGGTACACTGGAGACAGCCAGGACGTAGTTAGATGTACACACCTGCAAACAGCCACACCAATGCATACAAGTGCATACACACTCCCACACACACTCTTCAGCGTCATCTCGATGCTAAAGGCGCACACCTACAGAATGCATAAAATAAAAAATTCCTCAATAATACACTCACCCACACATTCTCCCTCTCACAAACACACATGCATGCAGGTACACAAAGGCCTCTATCTCCATGCTCCTTCCCCCTTGGCTTATGCACAACACACACACACACACACACACACACTTTGAGAGTAAATACAATTATAAAACACTCTGTGAACCACATGAATAGTTGCTCTTCAGTATTCATGTTAAACCACCAGCAGCAGCCGGAGAGCTCGTACTCATTACTGAACAGGTGTGTTCTCTCTCAGCAGTGCATTTAGATCCTGTCCGTCCTTCCTGCCTGTCTCCACTCTGCCAAACACCTCGAGGGCAGAGCTGCTCGCGAGTTCTTAACGCAGACACACGCCTTAACGCCGTTTCATTTGTGTCCTTCTCCTTGACTGCTTCCTCACCCTTTTCTTCCCCGCTTGCTCCAACTCCTCAACTCCCCGGGCGTCCTCTCCTGCCTCATCCTCTTCTCCCGTCTCGAGTGGGGACATCTCACCGCACCGCTGAGTCGTTCACTGGTCCTCCAGACGCCGCAGGCCTCCCAAATCAGCTTCAACGAGGAGCCCTGCAGAGGCTGCCGCTGCGGGGAGAAATTGCGCTGTAATTGAGCTCTGTGATAATAAAACATTCTCCTCTCTGATTTCCTACCAGCGGTGAATCATCATCACCATCATCATCGTGCCATCACATCAGCAACGCTCGGCAGACGCTTCAACCCCGCCGCCGCCGGAGTCAACCTGCTTTCTCTCTCTCTCTCTCTCTCTCTCTCTCTCTCTCTCTCTCTCTCGTCAATTGCACTCGTTCCACTTGTTTTACTCCCATTTCCCCTCTCTTTCACCTTTCTCTCGCTCCGTCCTCGCCACTACTTGCTCCTCTCATCTGTCTCCAACCATCCTTCCCGTTTCTTTTCCATTTGATTGGACGGCATGTCTCAGAGGTATACAGAAATTACAATGTACGAAAAGAAAAGAGTGAGTGCGTAGATGGAGGGGGGGGAGGAAGAGAAGATAATTAGGATGGGTGATTATGTGAGCACAATGTCAAATGCTTTTTTTCAATGTACTTAAGGCATTCATGCTTCTATGGCAGGAAGCAGGGAGCTTGATCATTTTCAACGGTTTGAGTTTCTCTTTTTGGAACATTATTGGAATTTCATACACTCAAAACATTGAACCCACAAGCGCTCTCTTTTTCCTAACTCTCGATTCTGTTGTACAATATTCTCTTGTTCATGCATTCTAACACATACATAAAAGGTCCATAGGGCATAAAGGCCTGTGTTTTTCCCTCGATGGCATTTGCAGCCAGGGTGTTAAAGGTGAGGGAATGTGAGTGTGTGTGCGTTTGCATGTTCATGTAAATGTGTGAAAGGATGAGAATTAATAAAATTGTAGCTGAGCAATATTGGAAAGTTGGTAAAACTAAGAGGAAAGTATATAAAAAGGCTTTGTGGTGTAAAGGTGAAAAAAAACTAAGACAGAGGCTTAATCAACTCCAAGACACACAGACCCAGACGTGTGTGTGTGTGTGTGTGTGTATACAAAGAACAATACTGCTCTTTTTTTCTCACTCTTCCCCCCTGAAAGTCTAGCTCTAAGGGGTGACACTTCTCTCTTTGTCCCCAAGTTTCTTAACTGCTGTGAGTGAAATCCCTTTACTCCGGCAAATAGGCCTACAACAATCTTTTTATGTAACTAACTTTATCCACAAGGATAAATGAAAACCTCTTTTTTTTCACTTCACCGAGGGCCAAGTAGGTCTCACTGCACTCTCCTAATGTCTCATACAAGGCTTGACTGCTTATATGGGGCTGAAATGTGAGTACACCAACCACATACCATACATGTACATGCAAAATAGTAGCTTAATAGCGGGTATACGGTAGCCTACTTCCGCTCAATTTTCATTTTCCTTCAGTACTCCGTCTGGGTTTGCGGTATATTCTTGGGTTTTCTCCGGCCAAATATTTGGCGGTCCAATCAGCGAACAAAGGGAGTGGCTGAGAACGATGACGTTGAGGCCGTGACATGCGCCAGTTTGAGTTGTAGTTCCGGCATGGTGGCGGAGAAAGATGCGGTCCATTGTGGCAACGCTGCCGAATATCCAGAAGTTAAAGCCCGAGCAAGAACAATCTTTGCTGAGTTTTTTTTTTTAGTGGCAAAAAGTTTGATTTCCCAGCTTGCTCCATTAGTGGTGAAGGAGTTGGCTAAGGCGAACGCTAGCGATACTAAGCCGATAGTTATTTTTATAAGATCATTTTTTGGGGCTTTTCCCTTTATTAAGTAGAGACAGTGGATAGACATGAAAGGGGGAGAGAGCAGCAGGTCAGATTCGAACTCTGTGCCGCTGCAGGACTCAGCCAACATGGGGGCGCACGCTCTTGCTGGGTGAGCTAAGTGCGCTAAGCCGATAGTTGTTGTCGTCTCCCCTCTTGTTAGCCTGGTTCTACCAGACAGAGTTCAACTACTTCAACAGAGTACCCGCCTTCAAGGAAGTTAACACTTTACAATGGAGAGTGGCCAGACTCTCTGTACAAATGAAATGTACGAGAGTCTGGTAGGACCAGGCTAGGTGTGCGGATGTGTGACCGAGTTTATTAATATTTGCCTCCTGCACATATGCACGTTTTCCAGAGGTATATAGAGTATGCAGACATAATTGTCTTTAACGGCTGAGAAAGAGATTTGGTCAAGGCAATTATAATTCAGCCAGGGCACATCTGCTTGCTTTGCACTTAGTCTATTTGCCTAAGAGACACAAATGACTGCAATTTAACAGCAATAGAGGAGGACTGTAATGAGTTGATAACTATTTGCCTGATGTGAGCGTGTTGCTCTAAGGTGGGAAGAATAATCAAAAGAAATAGGACTATATTTTCACTGGCATTATGTCCAGTGGCAGCAGTGGAGATTAATGAGTGATGTTTATTATCTTCTCAAAACTATTCTGCTTTTTCATTCTCACTTTTCTTTCTTTGTTCCTTAATAGACTCGGAATGTAGCTTATAATTTACTTCTGCTGAAATTACTATTACTATTGTATGAAGCACTGTGTGCTACAAGTGCTGATAAAGTCTGATTGATTGATATATATCATGTACAGAAATCCAGAACAGTGTTGTGCTACTTATTTTTAGTGTATTAAAGGCTGTGAGTTTATGATGCCCTGTGGCTCTACACACTCTTTATGTGTGTATAGAAGTGGGGTGTGGATGAGGAGATGTGTGCATGCTGCATTGAATATCAAAGGTCAAGGAAGGTGATTGTTCTCCCGTGTGTGTGTGTGTGTGTGTGTGTGTGTGTGTGTGTGTGTGTGTGTGTGTGTGTGTGTGTGTGTGTGTGTGTGTGTGTGTGTGTGTGTGTGTGTGTGTGTGTGTGCTCCACATGGCGTCCCAGCCTGCATTCAGAGGACACAGGCTGCATGACATGCACTGTCTTTGACCCTTCTCTACAGCAGCTGTTAATATAACGCTGCAGCTGTGTGTGTGTGTGTTTATGCCGTTGTGTTGCGCTGATGAGGGGAGAGGGCTGTGTAAGTGGGAATATATATGTACATTTCTCATAAACTTGTCACTGTTAGTATGCATGCACTCGTTGAAGGATATGTCCATCTTTGTGTGCTTTTCATATCAGCGTACAGCTGTGTGTATTTAGCACCTGCTGGGTCACCGTAGGCCCTCTGTGCTCTTGCCAGTGCCCTGCTTTAGTTCCCAGGGGCCCCAGAGGATTTTTTGCCTTTGGGTATGCTGACAAATTGATGCTGCCAGATCGGCTAACTGCTCCTTCTGTGGCTGGCACCAACCGAAAACGTACTCTGAATACCAAGCGATGGCCGTGAGCACTTTTCCTGCTCTTTGTTTCCCACAAACACACACATACAAACAAATATGACATCATCGAGCAAACCCAGAATTTGAGATTGGCCCAGCTTGAGGAGCAATTCCCAAATCCAGCCTAAAATCTGGATCAAAAAAACATAATCCTCAACTCTGGGGGATCCGATCTGAGTCGCTGCGGGGTCTGGCTATTGGCAATTGCTCCA
This sequence comes from Sander vitreus, assembly GCF_031162955.1. NCBI lineage: Eukaryota > Metazoa > Chordata > Actinopteri > Perciformes > Percidae > Sander > Sander vitreus. Next base: position 10,051,066 of record NC_135856.1, on the reverse strand, counting down.
TTCCTCAATACCCTCTCTTTCTCCATTTCTCCCCCTTTTCTCTCTCTCTAGCCCGTTCTCTCACATTTTGGACAGCTGTTTCACACTGTGAAAAGGGGGGGAGTAGCTTTAATTTTGCCAATAATGCCTCAGTCTTTGCATCTGCTATGTCAAAGTGATTAGTGCAGCAGAAGCTGTCTTTACTATGGTGACAGGCCCATATGGTTTCCGTATGTACAAGTAAGCATTGGGCTTGATCTGTCACTTTTTATTAGAATTTGTTTTACTTGGTGATATAATCGTTAAGTCTTTCCCACAACACAGTGTGAACAGAGAAGGTTTGCTTGATTGTTTGCTTGTAAATGATTTGTCCACGATGACTTTTTAACCAAGAGTCTGCGAGGTTTTGGAGGTTAAAAATGGTTTGTAAAAGATGTCAGACGTCAATAAAGAGGGCTCTGAGTTAATCCAAATGGAGTGTATATATGTGCGTCTGTGTTGACATTGGCTAGTGATCTGGTAAATTTGTGGCAGTTTAGACACATACACACAAAGCAGTCTTTACATTCACAGTGTGACTGAACCTAGTGAACCTCAGCTATCACCACACTCCTCAGCAAAGGTACTCCTTGCTGAAACACATACACACACACGCACATACACACACAGAGGGGGCTCTGTATGGCTCTTTAACAGTTTCCTCTCAGACAGAGGGAGTTTAGCCCCAGCCTGGTTTCGGTTTGCCACACAGTGCACCACTGTAGCCGACTAGCCGTGCCTTCAGCTTCTGGGCCTTTAGCTGTACCAATAATCAGCTAGCCTCCACTACTTGCCAAGGTTAACCACATAATTACTGCACTCATCTGGCCGAATCTCTTCTCAACGCAGCGCAGAAGCATGATCCTGCAGTTGCAGGGAGCCGCTTTAGCCAAACCCTTGAGCACACAAGACTTCAGGACTAGAGCTCAGTCCTCAAGACCCTCACTGCAGTGTGGTGAAGATAGAGCCGACTTTCTCAGCTTATCTTTCTAAGAAGGTCATGGATTAGCAATTCTTGGGCCTTGTAGTTCTGAGTCATTCTCATCGTCGAGCCAAGTCAACAGACCAGTATCGCAGTATGAACTGCTCAGAGTTGTGGTAGGAAAGTGTGATTGGTGGTGGTTGGACTGTGGTGGAACAGGATCTTACTGGCATTCCTCTAGAGGACTGGAGAGTCACTCTGCTAGTCCAGCATAGAGAGAGGGCCAGACAGAAGAAGCTAATTAATGAGTTTTTTTTTTGGGTGCGTGGGAATGGCAGGTATATATGCATTTGCCTGTTCCTGAGTGCCTGTGCCTTTTCATATCTTATATATATTTGTGGTGTGTGTATGAGCGAGTGGACATGGATGACATGAATTTCCCCTGGCTACATTCTGTTCCCCATAACAGGAAAAGAAGTAGACATAACCCAGCCAGGAAATACTTAGATTGAACGTCTCTCTGTGCAGTCATTCATGAAACATTGGGACTTCCTCAGCCTTATGTTTTTTCCTGCATTGTACTTCAGAGTAACAGCGGAACTGTCAAGAATGTAAGATCTAAAGGAACTGGATTAGTGTGTCCACTAAATTAAATACATTTTGTTTTTTTTCTTCTAATTTGAATCTCCTTTTTTCATCTCAATCCCTCTGCTTTATCTCAGTCTCACCATTAGCTTACTCCAGAAAGACAACACATCTCACAATAGCCGCTTTCCGACCAGAGGGATTTTTGCAGTTCCTAGAACATAATGTTCCTAAAACCCTTTTTTTCTCCTGTTCTGACTGGACCAATTTGGGGATTATTAAGTTCCTCTGGCCACAGTTCCTGTAACTCTTTCAGCTCCTACTTCAGGGCAGGGTCTTTTCTCTTTCCCGCATAGTGGTGGTTAGATGGCTGTCTTATAATAACAAAAGGTCAGTTCCTATGGCCACTTGGCCAGTATGAATGCAAATAGAAAAAAAACGGTTTTGGGGGAGAGTAGTTAGTAGAACTGTTTAGAAGTGGACTGTTCCTATAACTACGTTCCTGTAACTACTTGGTCGGAAAGAGGCTAATGTTGCCAGTGGTTAAAGGGTGAACTGGCAGTCCACACTCCATACCGACTTTACCCTCTGGTTAGCAAGCCTACTGCTGCCCTGAGATAATGGGTCAACATTTGCTGCTGAAACCTGGATTGAACCAGGGGCCTTTAGATCATCAGTGTAGCACGCTCCCAACTGAACTATTTCAGCACTTTTATATGGAAGCAAATGTTCACATTTGTGAAGCTCAAAGCAGCAAATATTTGCCATTTTTGCTTAAAAGTGGGGTGGAAGATAAGACCAAAATCTTCTGTCAGAGTATATGTAATTTTATTTCACGGTAACAAAGTATAACTTGAAACAGTAATTAAGAAGTGGTTTAATATAACCATACCGTTCTTTTATTTGGAACTTCCATCCAAATAAAAACAACTGCCTCACATGAGACAACACTTAAAAAAACAAAAGACTCAAAACAGTTAAACTAAAATTCTTTTAAAATGGAAGAGTCGTTCCTGAGAACAATCATTTCAATTGTTACAGGTTTTAAGGTTTACAGGTGCAAATAAATACCAACCTGTCTTCAGTCAGTGCAATGTAAAATATTACACACATTTGTATTTGAGAGTGGCCCAAAAAGAAGAAGAAAAAACAGACAGGTGGGCTGCTGTCATTAGAGGCAAGCATAGACTGCCTGCTTCATTCACTACACCTCTCTGCCCATTTTTTTTTAATAAGCACGATGTCAGGCACTGCCAAGATGGCGACGGCCGGAGCAACCGGGAGCTGCTCTCTTTGAGCTTCATTTTAGCTCTTCAGAAACACTTGAATGACGTCGCGGTGACTACATCTATATTTCATACAGCCTATGCCATACACTCATCCCCCGTACTCCAGTGTAAACATTGCAGCAATTATTGTTAATGAACAGCTCTGGTCGGGTCGGTGTAATTCTAAGTAACAGTAGACCGTGTTCTTAATCCACAAAAACATCATCATCATGAATAATAAAGTCAGACTAGAGCCAATGGTTCTGTACACACCACCAGAACTACAAGTGATGGTTGGTCAAAGACATTCAACGACCACTAACAGTCAGCTTGACGTGTTGGGCGCTTACACCTACTGGCTCTGATCGTAAAAGAGAATTGCAACCAGAAATTTTGTACCTCAGTTGTGTGTAAGACCCCCTCAGCAAAGCACTTAATTTATAGTAAACGTCCTGCTGTGCCAATGGAAGACGTGTAAAAGATTTTGCCCTGTCAGACGCTTTGTAGAAAAGTCATTTCCTCTTGTTTCTATGGAGGCTGGAGATAAGCCAGGACTCCTGGCACACTAAGAAACAATTTACAGATTATATACACTTTCTGTTAAAGAAGAGAACAAATGTACTAACAACACACACACACACACACACACACACACACACAAGTGTGCATATTATAAGCAGTGGGAACCTTGTATTAGGTCTCAAGAACACACTTGTGCAAAATCTGTATTTACACGCACACATACTGTAAACACTGACCTACATAAACATACATGGGCACATATACAGGAGCGCTTTTTTTTTTTTTTTTTTTTTTTTTTTTACAAATCTCGTAATTTTCTTCCACAGAGACACCGAAAAGGAAGTTCTTTCTTTAAACCTGTCCATTTACTTAATTTTGCGATTCATTTACATATTTACCTCTGCAATAGTTACGTGTGGCAGCACCAGGATTTGGTTGGAAAAAGCACCGTACATCATTAGTAAGCTAACCTGCTGAGCGAAACTGACAAGTGCGGGAAAAAAAAGAAAGGAAGAAAGAGAATGGGAGACGAAGGAGGCAAATGACAAACATGATGAAATAAAAGTTTTTCGGAATAACGCTGCGTGGGAGGAGATTTGGAGTGACCTAATTAAAATGTTGGAATCCTGAGAGGAATAAATTAAGAAAATGTCAGTTAGGCTGAGCCGGAGGAGGGGAGATTAGGAGGCGCAAGCTCGAATGCTGTCTTATTTCTGCTCTCTTTTATCACTGCTGCATGGAACATTGGTCTTTTACAACAACATAGTGAGTTGGTGTTGCCCTAATATTACCATTTGAGTACATGGAGAGAGATTGCAATGACATATAAGAAAATAAAAGGAATGGTGTTTCAAGTTTTGAGCATTAGGTGTCAAGTAAAAAAAAAAAAAAAACGGTGACACGGCTGATGTTCTATTCTTCAGACTTCCTGGGGAAACTTTGAAATGAAAAGGGAAATCTGACAATAGAAAAAAGAGAGTGAAACAGGAAACTACTGAGCTTAATCAAAATTGTCCCACCTTGCGGTTTAAGCAGCTTAAGGTTTCCACATCATTACTGTACAGCAGTATGAAAGCCACTGGTTTATTAGCATCATGTAGCTAGCGTCCTCACTGACTTCTACCAGCCGTCCCAGATACATTCCCCCTGTGGGGAGGCTCCATATGGGGCCAATATGTTTCTGCTGTGTTGTGCAGGACGGGACCATACGGATGCTGTCGGACTGCATGTACCGTGTATTAGAGCAGATGACGGCAATGGCGATTGTGTCGATTGTCAATATGGAAGAGGGAAGAGATGGGATGAACAACGAGAGGGAAGAGGGAGGGAGAAAAAGGAAGAAAGGACAGCTGGTACCAAGATTGTGTTAGTTAAGGATGACTAAGTGACATGTTGACAAGAGACAGATAAGAAGTCTCCATGGAACAAAGATGAAAAAGGCAAGTATCAGTGAGCCTCTGATGCCAGTGTGCTTAAGTATAGCACAAGATCTTTGATTGCACTTCCCTTTGAAGTGATCCATGGAAATAACACCATGTGGCATGCATGAATTTCAGCATTGACTGAAAAAAAAAAAAAAAAGTCTGATGCAGCATCCCTAATACGGAGCCTTCACAGCCTACACTGACTTGCACAGCCACAGCGTTTTCTGCATGCTTTGACAACATTACACCACTGTGCACCCTCGTTTATGCAATAAGCTTTCACTTTACTTTAAATTGCAATCAATTCAAAAAGTTGGATTTCATTAAAGTTTAAAAAAATGAAAAACTTCTGCACTGAAAAGGATATTATATCTTGTCTATTGGACAACAGTCACTTGCAAATGAACAGCAATTTCAGTTTATATTTTCAAGTGAGCTGAAATGAAAGTGAATTGCCCCCCCAACGTTTGCGTGCCACACTCCAGCACCCAGGCCCACACTATGCAATCCAGGCGTGTAGTGTTTGTTCAGAAGGCATCCATTTCAGCGCTGCACTCCACAACAACAACAACAACAACAGCAGGTCGTTTGTTTCAATCTAACAAGAGAAGGTTGCAACAAAGGATGATTATTCGTTTCTTCTTATCTCAATTCCTCCCAAAACCTTGCGTCAGCCAGGGGAGGCTTTACATAATTTCTGTCATCATTCCTTATCCCAACCTTAAATCTCCTGTGGACTCTTACAGTAGGTGTGTGGTGGTCAGCTCTCCTGTGCAGTGCCATACAGCAGTGGGTCTGTGTTGGTGGGTATTACTAATAGTGTAACAATGGCTGTGTGTGTGTGTGTGTGTGTGTGTGTGTGTGTGTGTGTGTGTGTGTGTGTGTGTGTGTGTGTGTGTGTGTGTGTGTGTGTGTGTGTGTAAAGAAAATAATCTGAAGCATAACAAGGCAACCGTAGCTTACCGGAGAAGGTCTAACTGACTGCTTTGGCTTTACTTGAGGTGTGTCTCAATTCTGATACATGTACCATCCACCTCTTGATATGTGCTTTGTACATTTTCCAAAACATAGGCTCTGATTGTTTTGCCATAGCTTGGCATGGCTTCTGTTTATTGCCTATTAGCTAATGTCAGCATGCTAACACGATAAGCTAAGATGGTGAACATGTTAAACACTGTACCTGATAAACATCAGTTTAGTTTAGATTATTAAATATATTTATATCAGGAATAATGTACAAAAATACATTAATCTTAAAAAAAAAGAAAAAAGATCCTTCGTACCAGATTTAGCTAATTAGCAACTAGATTACTAGCTAATTTCCATTTGTAGTCCCTGGGCAGGTGAAAACATGTTAGCATTGTTAATATGAGCATGCTAGTATGCTGATGTTAGCATTTATTTCAAAGTACAGTCTCACAGAGCTGCTAGCATGGGTGTAGACTCCTAAGCCATTTTCACACATGAACTCCGGACATTGTCCCACAAATCAGATGTCCGAAGACATAGATCGAAGTGTACCTTTTACACATGTAGAAACAACAAGAGATTTTTCTGTCTCAGACGCATTCTCACTTACTGGAAATACTCTGGTTTAGACAAGGGGTGGCTCCTGGGTAGAGGGTATGGCGTGCAGGAGGCAGGACATGACTGGGATTACGCTGTGTTGTATCCAGGCAACAAACCTACATACAGAAAATATCCCTCCACCGCAGCTCAGCAAGAACACACTGTATGTGGAAACACAAAGAGAGAAGTTCTTACTAAAACCACTTTATTTGGCTAATTCAGACTGCTGAAGCCTCAAATTAACTTCAGCTGAACTTCAGAATGCGTTTTTACACCGGACAAGGACTTTGGATTTTGTGGTGGAACTGTAAGAGATCAATTCACAGCCAGTACAGAGCGAACCATAAGCGCTTTTAACGTAGCTATATTTGGCATGTAAGTACATGTATTGTATTAAGATAAATCTGAACCAATCAATTGAATTGGAGTTAGGCTTGCTGATGATGGAAAAGTTGTCATATTGAAGGAGAGAAAACGTGACAAAGGTAGACAGGGGTAGGTAGGTAGGAACAGATTTTTGTATTACACCTTGACGTTGCAGTATCTGAATAATGGGGTGTTAATTCAAGGATGTACTGTACTGTACTGTCGCCTGCTCCGAGTCCAGACAGGGGCCCTGGTTGCATGTCAAAAGTTACTGGTGCTCAATTAATTATGTAATCGTGTGATGCCAACAGTAGTTGAAGGAAGCATACAACTTACTTGATATATACATTTTATTTAGCGGAGAGATTTCTTTGTAATGAACACGTAACTAGTGAGGCTCAACAGAATGCTGTTGTCTGGCAAACCTCCGAAAAAAATGTCTCTCCCTCCAACACCCTGCATCTTTTTCTGTTCTGCTGTACATCTGTGGCCCCTTTCCTCTCCTTTCTCTTCCCTCTTCCATCTCTTTTTCTTCTTTCTTTTTGCTTCCACTTTCTTTCACACATTAGCTGTCGCCTCAGCACTTCTCCGACTGTGTGTCTTCTGCGGCCTGTGTGTGTGTGTGTGTGTGTGTGTCTTTTCCTAGTGACATTTCCGTGCCAGGTGTGACAAATGGCAGGCAGAGAGGAAACATTTATTCCCTGTGGTGAGCTTAATTAGCCTATCAGCTAAGCCTTGGCACCAGCTTGTTTTGAAGACCACACACACACTTGCAGGCACACACGTCTATCCTCAAGTAAGAATCCACCAACAAGTGCACAGACACACACAGACAAATCACATTCAGTACATGGACCGCACAGATAATTGGACAGTACAATTAAATGATGTCTAAATCACAGCTGCAATCCTTATTTTCCTTCTCTGGCTTCACATCCAGAGGGATTCAACTGTAGCCAACCTCATCTTTTCTCTATTAAAAGGTTAAATCATTTACAAATTACAGCTCTCTTCCAGCAGTTAGCATATGGTGGGTGTATAGAGGCCATACAAGGCCAGCAGGCACGACTGGAGGAGAGACAGTAAAGAGATTGAATTTGTCTCCTCCGTGAGTGATTTTGTGAGCACTGTATCACATTCAGTGCAGTTTTACATCACATATCCATCTGTGTGTATCTGTGTGTGCATGTGTGTGTTAACATCTGTCCACTACTGTGTTGGTCCGTCGTTGTGCCAAATCCAACATCTGCAGCCGAGAGATGGAAGTTGGAGGCGATGAAGGAGGTGAAGGAGGAGGAGAAGGAATCCTTTTTTGTCCAGTAACCCTGCAACCAAGCAAGGGAGCTGTAAGGCAGCGCTGCTAATTACACACACACACACACACACACACACACGCGCGCGCAAATACAAACACACAAGCGCATTAAAGGGTAACTACCGTTTTTTTTCAACCTGGGCCCCATTTCCCCATGCATTTATGTCTAATAGACTTTGAATTTGGTCCAGTATTGAGTGAGATCGCAATGACGATCCAGCGCGAACTGAGCTACAATGTAACCTAATGGGGCAATTGTGGAGCCTTGATTTTGGTCCAATTAAAGTGATGTTGTTGGTACTGCCAGGCTCAGATTGTTACTAAAAGTGTCTGACAACATTATCGATCTCAGGATCAACCTCATCCACACTGTCAAAATCATTTAAATATTGAGCCATTACATTGAAAATCTTTTAGTAAACAGGAGCCTATAATTTCTATAGCCTACTCTGAAACAGACTACCTGAACGCCTTTTTCTCGTCTCGCTTCACTCTTTACACCGCTGTCTTCAAAAGAAAAATCACGTCCTGAGATCGATAATGTTTTAGCAACAACCTGAGCCTGTCAGTAGCAAAAAAAAATCACTTTTATTGGACAAAAAGCAAGACTCCACAATTGCCCCATTAGGTTACATTGTAGCTCGGTTCGCGGCGGCCCGTCATTGTGATCTCGCTCAATACTGGACCAAATTCAAAGATTTTTTTATCACATCAGTCTATTAGACATAAATGCATGGGGAAATGGGGTTGAAAAAAACAGTAATTACTCTTTAATGCGCTGAATGAGGGGTGTCTGTAGGCCTTTCTTTGTCTCCTCTTTCCTCTGTCTGTAGACAAATTACAGACATTTTTGGCTGCAAAAGAGACTCCCTGTCTACCTCCATGTTTTTCTCTTTCACTCTGAGCCGGGGCCCTGGCATGTCCCTGTGCACCCCCCGCTGCGGAGAAGGAAATGAAAGCCAAAAATGTTGCTGATGTGTCTCCCTGCTCAGCTCTGGGTTTCTGAGCTTTGATGCCAGCCAGGTGGTGAATGGGGGGAGGGCGGGTGGGTATTAAGGTGCCCTTTACTTTAAGGGTAGAAATGGGGAATGTGAACATTGTAATTTGACCAGATTGTGTTGTGACTTGTTTTGGGTGTGGCCGGGTCCAGCAGCCCCGCTGGCAACAAATGTCTTGTGATGTCTGGGTTAAAAGGTTTGGTGGGATTTTAGAGAGACTTAACGCTGCTCTGAGGTGGGATTAGAGTTGGAAAGTCAGGAATGAGAAGAAAAACACATGGTGCTTATTGTCTTCCAGCACCTCAGCAGTTCAGCTGATTAGCTGTAAATGCTGGAGAATTTGATGTTTGCTTGTGAATGATTGTTTAAATATATTTTTATATTCACAAAGTTTGGTAGGAGTAGGTTTTTGGTGATGACAAGCAAGATCACATGCTATGGTGAAAAGGCAGCATGACTACATTATGTTAGTCTTTGCTGTCCTGTCCATTTTTTATCTTAGAAAACAGAACATTTCCATTGTCAATATCCCCCACCTTTCATGATCTCTACCCCTGCAAATTCTCCCCTGGTATTGTAGATAACCCTCAGGGCTTGATAGGGCTTGTAGTCCTGGTCAAGAAGGAGTTAAGAATTAACATTTGAACCACAGGTTAATGAAGACAATCCACTTTGTCCAGTCAGGGTTTGACATTTGAAAGAAGCCACTGCCAGGAGATTAAGAGTCATGATAGAATGAGAGAGGAGAAGCAGCTCTGATGTGACTCTGTGTCTGAATATTGAGTTAACAGCAGGGTGGCGGCAGCAAGGATGTGTCGTTCTGTGGCTTCTCCGGTTCCCAAGCCAAGTCTCTACAGACTGAGCTACTGCTGCTTGCTAAATGTTAACATGCTAAACTAAGATGGTGAACGTGGTAAATAATATACCTGCTAAACATTATCATGTTAGCATTGTCATTGTAAGCATGTTAGCGTTCTTGAGCCAGACTGACAACAAAGATAGAAATCATATCACATCCATACAGGGATAGTAGTATACAGCTGTTAAAACATAATAAAATATATGACACACTGGTATCGGATCGGTACTCGGTATCGGCCAATACGCAAGTTCAGGTATCGGAATCGGTATCGGGAAGCAAAAAATGGTATCGGACCATCTCTAGTTCTGACTTTAATTAAATTAGTGCTGTGCCTAAAGCCTCACAGTAGTCTATCTGAAATCATTAATGATCTCATAGTGACTTTAATATTAATTTGCCACAGATAGCTACTGTTTCAGACATCTGTGTTTGAATAAAAGCTTTACAGATTTTGAACAGTTCCACTTCTTCATCTCTTTCTCTCTTTGTTGATGATATCCGGTTGGTTTGCACTTTTGAATTATCACTCACCTGCATTATTTTCAATACATTTGAAGAAAAGCATTACATTTAATAGCCACTAAAATTGAGAAAATCCTTATTGACCTGTCTTTTCAGTCAGACAAAAGATAAAATAATGCAGTGGTTGGGAATCTAGTCATACATTGTCATTGTGACCATTGCAGTGTCCAAATGATCTTCAAATAACTTGATCCACAGAAATCTATTGCTTTGATTAGGACAAAAAAAAAGAAGCTGTAGGTAACTGGTGCCAAAATTAATACTGGGATCAAGCACGGAAAGTTCTGGCAGTGTCATTCCAAACGGGATTAGAATGAATCAATAGCTCTTTTGATAAACACAGTTGCTGTACTTATTGTAATAGAGAAACTCATTCTGTCACACAGAGACTAAAGACTTGTTTTGTTGCAAAAGACGATTGCATTTTCTTCCAGTAAATAGACTGTTGATTCGTTGGACCTATTTGTCCTTCAAACTATGAAAACAGCTTAAAGTCTAAAATCTCCTTTCTGTCTCAGGATGTGCTGTGTTGGACAGGGCGCCTTCAATCATTTAGCTGCTTTAATGATCTGGGTGTCAGACCAAAAGATCGTATCAGCTGTCTCTCCACTCATTATTGCTAGCTTAGGTGCTTAACTCCTCACCTTCACTTTCTCCACTCTCCCCCTGCTTTCCCTGTTTTCCTCTGATCTTTATCTCCCTGTCATTCTATCACATAGATAAGATCTGTAGACTTTTATGACTTTACAAAGTTATCAACTACGTTTTTCAGAAACCATAGCTTGTTATAGGAGTGTGGCTCAATGGTAGAGCGGTCTCCTGCCAATCAGAAGGTTGGTGGTTCAGTCCCTGGCCCTGCAGTCCCATGTCGAAGTGTCCTTGGGCAAGACACTGAACCGGAGTTGCCCCAGATGCTGTGCCATCGGCGTGTGAATGTCCACCTGATGAGCAGGTGGCACCTTGTAAGGAAGCCTCGGCCATGGTGTGTGAATGGTGAATGCTTCCTGTACTATGTAAAAGTGCTTTGAGTAGTCGTTAAGACTAGAAAAGCGCTATATAAAAACAGTCCATTGACATTTTTTGTGAATTTCTGCTCCAGTAAACATTTGCTTTGCACCCTGACAGATTTGTACCCCCAACCAACAACTGTCTCCACGGGCTACTGCTGATGAACAGTTTTTGTCTGACAGAAGAAGTGTTCATAAGACTGTGACCAAATTCAAAATATCCCCTCTGGAAATAATTGGAGACCTATGGGGTCCTCAGTTACACTGTAATGCATCATGCATAATGCTTGCTTGACACCGCTGTACTGTATATGACTGGCTCTGGTGCCTTTACTTTAGCCTGAGAATGCTACCCCGCTGTCACCCTTATTTAAATGATGGCTAAACACTATACAGTTCTGTTGAGCTGAATGCTAAAGTTGTCTTATTCATATGTTGTGTGTTTTTGGCCGCCTTGCTAACATTGGCCACAATTACGCCGCAATTCAGAAATGGAGGGTGTGTGAACCAAGCAGCTGAGTTCAGGACTTCTGGAGAAGCTAAGCTAGCTGCTGGATGGTCAATAAACGCATCCAAAATTGTAGGGCTGCTCATCAAACCACAATGTCTCTTTTTCTATTTCTACATGGGACGTGTGGGTGAGGAGGATTCGTTTAGATGCACCTTAGCATTGCCAGACCTTCCTCTACAGCACTGCGGAGGAGGGTCTGGCGAGTCCACACAGCATTCCAGGATGGGAGAAAAACGTGCTCTGGTTTATTGGCATTCTTTTAAACCAATCATAATAGTCTTGGGCGGCGCTGTGCGCCTCACGGAGCAATGGCGCCTCTGCAAAATAGCCTCTGGAAGCAACTTGCTTGGGTGGAACATATACGTTCATATGTTGTTGTGCAACAGAAAACCTCAGATTCCACAGATAGTCTAGCTATCTGTCTGGATTTACCCTGCAATGATCTGAGGAGCAGTTAATCGTAGTCCTCATAAATCGACTGGAGTTTAAAATGCCAACACAAAGAAAGTGGAAAGTACCGGACATCCGGTTGAAATGAAAGACATCCGGCGGAATTTCTTGCGGCACCTGAAAAATCCCAAAAGTGGAACGTCGTGGATATAGACTAAGTAAAGAGTAGAAAATGTAACACATTACTTTTGAAGTAATGTGTTTCCTTTTTTAATGTGTAATGAGTAAATCATTGCAGTAACATGCCCAACACTGTTGGTGAGATATGTGGCCAGCAAAGGTAAAAAAACTTTTATCTTAAGTGCTTTCAAGTACATCGGGAACAGAACTTGAACTCTTTCTAGTCTGTAGCCCTCTGAGTAACCTGCAGTTCTTCTGTGCAGTTGGGCTCATATGAAAAGCTCAAGTCTACACATTCAATGTCTCAGCTGATAAACATTGTGCCTTTTCACCATCTTTTTCATCTTGTTTTTCGCCCGAACATCAGTCTATCAGCGCACAGAAATTAATTTCCTCTGCAGGTGTAAACAGAGCAGATAGGGTCCTAACCTCGGTGCATAGTACGTGTGTTCTTTGTATTATTAGACTGACACAGGTCACTGACAATTTATGTAATTGGCAAAAACTGTGTTCCTAGAAAAATGCCTCTTGTTATTGCCTGGGCCTGATGCATTCAGGTGTTTTTTTCCAGAGCTGAATTCTGTTTGACTCTGCATACGGATGAGAGAAAGAAAACTGATGTGTGACAAGACATGAGCCTCATCTGAATCCATGTTAAAGCGTATGTTGTGTATCTGAGTCACCAGACCAACCAGGAAACCAAAACATAATTAATAAATGTAATTAACAGGTGCCTTCTATTCATTCCCATGACAGCAGAGACATACTAGGTAATACTTAAAAACAAATTAAAGCAATCCCCTGGACTTTACTTACCGATAAGGAGGTAATGTTTCAACAGTTTTTTTGTCAGTAATAAGAATATCTCATAACAGTCAGTAGGATTCATCCTCTAGGGACCATGAATGTCTGCTCAAAATTACATACTGAGGGTGAATACAGTAATATTCAGACAGACAGTATGGGAAAAATGTTTAAAAAGCGTGTAAACAGGTTTTAGTAGAAACCCAAAATACAAGTATGAACCTGAAAATGAGCACGATATGGGACCTATAATAACAATAATAGATTAAACTACTTAGATAATAGGAAAAATTGTTATGTGAAATAGTTTTCAGTCGAGCTGGTGATCAGGGAATAATCTTTTCACTTCTCCATATTATTTGTGTTACACAATAATGTGCTTCTGGAGGCTTGTCCTGCCGGGAGAATTTGTGGTTGCATTGTGGAAGTGATACCAAAAGCTCACGCCGCTGTGATATATTTGCACATCATTAGCATGCTTTACTCAAACCCAGGCACATGACAGAAACACACACACACACACACACAGCCTCCTCATCCTGTACAATAATGACACAGAGAATGAATGGATCTTGCCTAAATCCAGAGCTTGTCATTTCTGTCCTGCCATGACATAAAGAAGCTGACTCACTCTGACCTCTGCATCGGGTGGGGTCACGCCATGTCACACAGATGCCTGGAATCTCAGCTATGTTCCCTGACACACTCACTACAGACCTTACATCACACGTATTCACATCGTTCCCACCAGCCCATTCATGCAAAAGAAAGAAACGGGAATGGGGGCCTTTCCAGTCAGGGGTCTCTTACCCCATCTCTCTCTCTCTCTCTCTCTCTCTCTCTCTCTCTCTCTCTCTCTCTCTCTCTCTGTATTGTTTTTCCTCTTATCCACTTTTCTCCTTTTTCTCTCAGGCTTTATCTTACTTCTGTCTCCTCCACCCTCCTCCACTTATAATCTCTCTCTCAAACCCCCTTTTTCTTCTCTTTCTCTGTTATTCTTGACCCATGGTCTTTTTGGGGCCTCTATAAAATGTTTGCGAGAAGGGCTGTTTGTCTGTGGCACACACAGACATACACACACACACACACACACACACACACACACACACACACACAGACACCTCCATTGCACCCCTATAGATCAGCTGTAGGATCCCACTATGCTGCCTGACCACGTGGCTTCAATGCACAGAAGGACCCTCTGTTGCAGTGCCATTGAGCAGGGGCCCATGATGTCACAGGGAAATCACCTTCATCTCTCAAACACACACACACAATGCACAGTGCACAGCCCCTCCTCCACTCTTTTCTTCTCATCGCCGTGGTGAATGGAATTGCATGGCTGTGCAGTTCAATCACTGTCAAGTGCAAATAAAAGGGGTCTCTTGTGCAAAATTTCATGATTCACAATTGATTAAATAGGGGTGTCATTTCATGGCTGAACAGGGAGGTGTGCAGAGACGAGACGTGGGGGGGAGTCAGGCTTTTTCATGCCCTTGTGAGATATGGCTCAGAAATCGCTTGATGGGCCCCATTCAAAGCTGGAGATGTAAAGTTCTGGGGTTTATTCACAGAGGAAAATAAGAGGCTGGTATTGGGAGGGGAAAGGGTTAAAGGGACACAGTAGGAGAATTGCCAGTATCTTCTCATGGCTTGTTAACGGGCTTTCATGCCCTTGGGAGATATAGACCTAATATATTGTATGTAAGCCGTATGATTTAGATTCCTGTTGTCATGTGGAAACTCCCAGGGTTCACCCAGCGGGGAGGCAGAGGAGGGCAGAGGCAGGAAGTGGTTTTGAGAATAAAAGACCAGGAAAGAGGATGGTTTTGCAGGAGTGAGTGGGCATATAACAATCCACTGTATACTCCACAAAAGGACATGGACTACAGTAGTAATGTAGTAAGTATTTCATCACTGTATTGTGGGAAGTGTATAGAGTTGCAAATCGTAGACTGTAACCAGTGAGGTTTCTGGATTGAAATCCTTTTATTTTAAAGTCAGAACTATGTCTGACCCTGATCAGATATGTTCAGGTGACCTGCACTCGTCTATGTAGACCACAGCCAGACACAATGGGCCTCATTCACCAAACGTTCTTAGGAACAAATGTGTGTGTTTAATGTTCTTAAACCCCACTTACGCAATTTTCACGAAGATTCTGGCATTCACCAATGTTTTCTTATTTGGGATTTGTTCTAGAACAGAATCTACGCACACTCAAGAGCACTCTTACACACAATTTAGAGCTGACGTTTGCGCAAAACAAGTAGCTATACCGTTTTCATCCGTTCTAATTTAAAATTTAACATTTCTCTCCATTTTGTAACTAATTATTTTCATTATTTTACACATAATTATACGTTTGTTTGTTTTAATAAATACACACTACTGCTCATTTGTAAAGCACTTTGAATTGCCATTGTGTATGAATTGTGCTAAGGCCTATATAAATAAACTTGCTTTGCTTTGCCTTCAATTCACATCAATTATGTTAACGGGGAACCCTGCCATGCAATAATAAGTGATTGATCACGCTATTTGTACGCCAAGAGTATCTTCTATGTTTTGAAATAAAAAAAATTGCCTCAGATTTCAGATCAAACCATTTCTTTTCTACTTCAACGGTTCTGCGCCGTTCCCCAGATACAGTTTTCACTGCATGAGTAACTGCATTCCATGCATCGGTTTTATTTGCTGCTTAGTATGCACTGCTGACGCTACTAATGATGTCTCGTTTTTCGTTAACTTCTTGCAGTAGTACCTCCACCTCAGAATTAGTTTTTCTTTCTTTTGGAGTCGAGGCCTCCACCGTCTTTGCCACGTCTTTTGGACATTTCTCTAAGTGTGCACAAGACACGGCCCTGCCATCTCATGCCCTTTTATGGGATTTAACGGGGCGTTTACCTATGCTAAATAGGAGCAACGGGCACGAGCTTTCAATTTATGAAGACATTGGGATTCATCATTGTACGAACACACCTGCGAACAATTCTGCTGTTTAAGAACACATCATGAATCAGACATAGACTTTTCTTAGGGACTTTCTTAAGAACATATTTAAGAGAAAACTTAGGAAGATATTGGTGAATGAGGCCCAATGTCCACCCACTCTATCCCACTAATGTTGATAAAGACAACCTAACAAACAACTACATTTAGGAGACTATTTATAACTGCCTACTTACCTTAATCTATCATAAATGTTGTGATGTGAACCCTGCCAATTATGGACTTCCTACAGGTCAAACTAAACATTTGAACTGTTAACAACATTTTTTAACAGTGTTTCGAGAGAAGTGTGTTTAATGTTCAATGTAATATTACATGGCATCTAAGGAACAAATCTGTCCTGTTTTCTTTAATGATAAAACAAAGATTTCAGTTTACATTTCTTTGTAAAACAAAAAAGAATATTCTAGAGGAGGATTTGGAGTATAATTTTCAAATGTTAGCATGAATAGCTGCTAGTTTATTTAAGACAATAGACTGTGTAACATTTTAGAAATTGTCCACTGGTTGGTTAGACAATTTCCACTGTTGCAGGTTAGAGAAACTTGTTTGTAACTAGATAAAAAAGAAAACACTACCCCAGCTGTTAGTTTTGTAGTTATCGTCACATTATCCTTGTTACGCTCGAGTCATTACCTTGCTTAGCTCACATAGGATTATGTCAGCTTTGGCTAGCTGGGTAATGCTAGCTGTTGATAGTCCAGGAAGCATTGACTCCGTTCTATCCAGGTGACCCAGTAAAGTGTGACAGAGAGCCAGCACTTTATTATTTACACCTGTGTTTTTATGACGTTATAAAAATGTCTCCAGTGAAAAAGCCACATTAGACAGCACTACAGCAGGCTGGACATCTCCACTTTATTGTTTACTATTAGCCCAACATTAAATATAAATACATAATCCAGGGTTATGTTAATTTGAATTTGAATTTAGCTCCAGGTTAACATGTTATAGTGTAAAAAGTACTTTGATATTAGCCTGTGAATATGATGTTTTATAAATGGGAAATTAGACTTATGTATCTAGTTGTTATCTTGGGGCGGCTGTGGCTGAGGAGGTAGAGCGGGTTGTCCATTAAGCACGGCTCTGGGGGGGAAAAAACTATCGCAAGAGATCCCAAAAGTATTGCAATTGCATGCAAACATATTGTGAGGGAAGTATTTTTTAATTCCACTATAGTCTTGTAGGAACTCCTCAGAGAATCCCCCACAGTTGATACATTTCTTCATATTGTGTGGAGTTTTTCATGCAGAGCTCTGCTGTGTTTAAAAAGGTTATTTGTTTGAGGAAGAGGAACTCCATCTATCTCCCTAGTGTCTGTGGTTATGAGTGCAGAGGTCTGGTTTTTTTGTGTCCTTGCCCAGTTGAAATCCATGCACGCAAATATAGTCAGCGAAGCCATATAATTACAATACAAGAATATCCGAAAGAAGTGGAAATTCAACAGCGGCTCGTGAAGTGACCTCTGCCCTCTGGAATACCCACGAGTCTCAACCACGGGATCACTGTCTCTGGAAGACTTAGATCTTTGTTGAGTGGTTTCAACCGTAAGAAGCCGATTGCAATAATGTGTCTGTTTAAAAAGATTCTTAGAGGAGAGGCATTTTGTTCATGTTTTTGCTTGCCTTTTCAGATTATGAATCCTTTTTAAAAATGTATTTACCATAAACGTAAAGCTGATAAGTAGTTTTCAGAGATTCTCAATAGTGATGTCACGAGAACTGATACTTGCGATACCTTCCGGTTCTAAAATGACAAAACACCGATGATGCCCATTTTTTTGAAGCACCGTAGGCACCGTTAGCGACGATGCCAGTGTTAGCAGCATCGGTGCTGCGCCTCTTCTGGAACTGATGGGGGCAGTATACACTTCAGAGTGTTCCAGTCGATATATTCAGAAGATGAGGTCACAAACAAGTGACACTTCCGGTACATATCTTTATCGGTACATAAGGAGAGTCAACTCTACCCGACCTAAACAACGGCATGTTCACTGCAAACTCACGGTCCTCTCTTTCCGATTTACAGCTACCCTCTCTTGGCTTCAAATAACTCACCCTTGTCGGCTACGGCCACTGAACAGGCTACAAACAGCCGTGGCCCGCTTGCCTGGTTCTCCGGTAACGTTAGCCGTTAGCCGTTAGCAGGGTTAGCATGGCGGCGTTTGCCATGGTTAGCCAGGACCTGTTCACTTTACTGGATCACTTTACTGGCTGTGTCTCAATTGTTTTTGGGACTAACAAACTCGGGTACTCTAGCTATATAATTCAATGTGAGTACACAAATGTTGAAATGACATAAAATGCCCGTCCCTTGTAGCCGTGATAAATTAGCCTGAAGCTAATGCTTAGCTACCTGTTCAGGAGGAAATTAGCCAACTCGGCATCCTTTTGGGCTCTAGCTGTCTCCATCTTTCAAATACATCTCCGCTTGTAATGTCTCTGGTCACACAACTGTTAGAAACACTGTTATGTATGTAATATGTCTGGGGACACTAGTTGCACTATGACCATTAATTGCACTTTTTTATGTTGTTATCTGCTCTATTGCACATGTTTTGTATGTCTTGTTATGACATTTTGATATTTTTCAAATATTTTAATAAAGAAGTTCATGTTTCAGTAGTTTGTTAAAGTACATGGAATCTTAGAAAATCCTTTTTTTTTTACTGTGGTATAGAAATCGGCATTGAGAATCGTGTTATTTTACTGGCATTGGCACTGACTACTGAATTTTTGGTATTGTGACACCCCTAGTT
Organism: Sander vitreus; assembly: GCF_031162955.1. NCBI lineage: Eukaryota > Metazoa > Chordata > Actinopteri > Perciformes > Percidae > Sander > Sander vitreus. The sequence goes on along the minus strand of NC_135856.1, from coordinate 10,032,033 downwards.
CTCGATCGTCTGTAGGTGTTTGTAGCACTTTTACACACACACACACACACACACACACACACACACACACACACACACACACACACACACACACAAAGACACAAATCCTTTTCACCACTTTTGCTCCGGGGCTTGTCACAGGGCAAATGGCTTCTGTGCATACCAAACCCAAACGGTTCATTCAGAGCTGCCGCTAATCATGCCTTTGCGTGCACACACACTTACACACTAACATTTCATGTGACCAGCATTCCTCCAGTTTTAGCTGTTGGGGGATTGAAGGGATTGACAAAAGGAAGGGGGAAAAAAAGAGAGCAGTAGCAGCAACTCTACCCTAGAAAGGGAACCCAAGCACAACATCTCTTACAGAATCAAAAAATACATCTCCGTAACTCTTTTCTGTATTTCTTCACCCTGTTTCCAACTTGATTGTTTTTGTCAGGTAAAGTTTAGACCTTTTGAAACCCTTTACTGTATGCCATTTGTTATTGAACTGAATTTAGCTCAGTCTTCTTTGCCTTCTTATTTTGTAAATCTTTCTGCATAGTGTTTGATACCTAAATTGTACATCTAAAAAAGCAGAAAAGAGCAGCTTCTCTCGCCCCCAGACTCCACAGCTGATAAGCTATGGTAAGTAAGACTTCTAAGAAGTCACTAAGCATTTAGGTCGTCACCACTCTACCCTGGCTCATATCTCCGTGAGGTGTCCTAAGGTGCTAGAGCAGCTGTGATAGGTCTGTCAGCGTATCCGTCTCCCGTGTCGTGCCAGACGCCACATCTTGCTTAGAGTATCAGGGATTCAGTCCAGGTAATTAATCTGAGCTCGTTAGCCACATGGCAGGCAGGGCGTAGAAGAAGCTGGCCTGCACGCTGCTGAGGTGACTCAACACCCACCTTCTTAATAATAATAAACTTACGTATGTTTATGTTGCATGGCTGTCCGTACACCAGCTTGTGTTGACGGAGTGCGCACTGCTGGCACACGCAGTAGCTTATCTCAGCTCGGCCCCGTAGGAATGATGTCGTTTAAAGGGAGCAGGCTGGGAGGGTGGGGTGAAACTGATATGTGCTGCTACCTTGCTCTCCCTCAAATCTACCATGAGACTGCAACAGCAAATGATGGCATTAGGGAGGAGGGGAGGGGGCGGAGCAGATGAACTGCTTTCCTTGCTAGAGCGAGGGAAGATTCGTGGGCCAGGGGAGGAGGAGAAGGGTAAAGCTGGACAGGTGCTAAGAGAGAGATATGTGTTTTTTTCTCTCTCTCTCTTTCTCTCTCTCTCTCTCTCTCTCTCTGCACAGGAGGCTGGGGGGAATGAAGCGAAAGGGAGAGAGGGAAAGAGAGAAAAAAAGGACAGGTGAAATATTTCCCCCTGTGGCAGAGGAAATGGGGGGAAAGTGGAAAGGGGCCAGCTGTGTATTGAGAAAAAGACTAAACCATTCCCGGAGGGGCTGCTGAAAGTCTCAACCCCACAGACCTCTCTCTAAATGTACCTACCAGTGATGGATGATATTAACGTTTACCCCCTCCTCACTCCTCAGCAGAGCTCAGGGAGGAAGGTGTGTGTGTGTGTGTGTGTGTGTGTGTGTGTGTGTGTGTGTGTGTGTGTGTGTGTGTGAGGCTATCCTGGCATGGCCTCCTCGACACTCCCAGGGAGTAGAAAACGTATCCCCTGTAACAATCGATAGCTACCCCCAGTTCCCAGCTCCATCTGCAGTCCACAGCAGCTCCTATCTTCAATGGTCGGCACTACTATTAATTCTGTGCCTCACCGCTTCCTGCTTAGAGCCCGGTCCCTGAGATTAAAGAGCAACACAGCTACTGGAGTCCTTTTCTCACAGGAGGAGGGGGAGAGGGAGCACAGTGTGAAGATTGTTTATCCAGATGAATCTCCTTAGTGCCAGTTTACAAATACGACTCATTTCCACTTCAGGGCCACATGGGGGCTAACCTCAACTCTTATCTCAATTAATTAGGAACAAATCAACATTTGTGTGATGCTCTTTGCTTTTTTCCCCCCAGCAGAATATATCCAGCTGGGATGCATTCAAAGAAGTAGTTTAAAACACAGCAATCTATTGCTAAAATTCAGTCAGTCAGTTTCAAGTAGTTGTTGATGACACATTTATCAAGCAAAAATACCAAACATTTGCTGGTTCCAGCTTATCAAATGTGACTATTTGCTGCTTTTGTCTGTCTTACGTGATTGTGAATTAAATATCTTTGGGTTTTGGAGGGTTGGTATGACAACAGATCACCTGATTGTGAATAATTGGGCTGTTTGTTGCAAAAACAACACAACACTGATTAGTTACTGCAAGTGAACATATGACGAGCAATTAATCAGTGCCACCAGCTGAGCTGAATCAGATGTATCTTGTCACGTTATCAGTTTAGTTTAAGGATTAAAACAATCATCTTACCTAATAAATACATGGCCTTTGGTGTGTTATGTAGAGCCACTGCTTGCTTGTTTTCCCTGTAGCTTGAAGGAATAGTTAGACATTTAATGAAATGCCTCTTGCCAAGAGTTGGATGACAAGATAAGTCAGGCGGGTGTATGGGCAGGGCTTAGATACTACTTACTACACACACACACACACACACACACACACACACACACACACACACACACACACACACCTTCCTCCCTACTACTTCCCAAATCTACTGCGCAGAGTCAAAAATAACAAGCTGGCAGCGCCCGTATCCGGGATATTTCGGCTTCATTTTTGTACAGTGGGAGAAAGTGTAAACACGTCGTCCAACTTTATATACAGTCTATGGTTTAAACAAATAGATTTTGTTGGACAACACTAAGCTAGCTGTTTTCCTGTTTCCAGTCTGTTAAGCTAAGCTAACAATCTCCTTGCTCCACATTCATATTTACTGCACGGACATAAGATTGATATCTATCTTCTTGAATAACTCCCAGCATGAAAGTGAAGCATTGTATTGCCCATAATGTCAAACTATTCCTTCTAATATTCCTAATATTACATTTTCTAAAAATAAAATAGGTGAGGTGGGACGCCTCCACTTAAAAAATACAGCAGTAAATGCGGCTGTGTGAAATTGTGATGGATGTTTTCTGATCTTATTTAGACTAAATGATTACTAAAAACAATAGATTAATTGACCCTAAAATAATAATTTGATGCAGCCCTGTATCAACCCTTTCTTTGCTATATACAGTACCGACAGACATGCCTCAAGGAAGCCTCACTTGGCCTCGCCGTGGAAATGTGGGTAAACTTGGGCTTAGCATACCTTTGTAAAGATTTTGTATATTTTGATGATTTTTATGATTTAAGTGATAAGAGAATATAGACAATGCTTCATCAGCTAACATTTAGTATCTATGTGCTGTAAGCAAAGTAGATTTGTTTCATCAAGATGGGTTGAGGAACATTCAGCCGCTGTTGTTTTAAACATTTGCTCGCTTGGGAATTTTTTCCAATTTAACTGTGTCCCTCATCTTCTCATGTCTCTCGCAGTGGGACTCAAAGCAAGAGTAGGCTATCCGTTTCTCTAGGGCAAACACATGCTGCCTCTACTTTACTTGCTCTTTCCCTCCCTTAAACACACACTGTACACACATAATCGTGAAAGCACACAGACTCATTTTACCTCTGCAAACATCCAGTGACTTGCACTGCATGGATTAGTCCCCTTACACATTCCCTTTGAAACTCGGCAAGTAGGGATTTCTTTTTAGGTGATCACTGGCCTAAGCAGCTGTTACACGCAGGATTAGCAGGTTCTGCTAATCAGACAACATGGCCTGTTTAAACTAGGCAGGGTGAAAAAGGAAGGGAAGGGAGAGGTTTTGACAGGCAGGAGGCAAGTTGAGAATAAAGGCGAGAGAAAGCGAGGGGAGGGGAGGGAGAAAAGGAGGTGCGAGAGACATGAAATAGGCAGCAGATGATGAGGGAAGGGGAGCGAGATGCGGAGCAGAAGGGATGAAAGGTGAGCAGAGCAGAATTGGGATGTGTGAAGAGAAGTGTGAAGGGAAGGAGAGGGGGGAAGCAAAGAATCAAGAATAGTCAGAGAGGAGAGGAGAGGAGGAGAGGAGAGCCATAAGCATAAAGGTATCAGACCTCTGCCAAGGAAGCAGCTTAAAAGGAGCTGACAATGACAATATTGTTTTGTGTCCTCTGTTTTTCATCCTGTTTTCTGGTCCTTGTTTCACTTCTAAAATATCATCCCCCTCCTGTCTCTTTGAGTGTGAAAGTGTGTCATCCAGCCACCTATGTAATTGTGCTGGTACAAGGTGTTGGCAGAGAGGGAAGGTTGATGGGCTTTAGGGGTGGAGAAACATTTCTATGCTGAGCGTCTGGTTCACAATAGCATCTCACTTGCTTCCCATGTGTCTGTCACCTCTCCTGCTTCCATTCTGTCTCACATACCTCACATTGCACTTAGCTCTCCCTCACCCTTTTTCCTTCCTCTTTTCTGTGTCTTGTAAACGGAGAAACACATCAGGGATCCCTGTTGTTATGAGCTCTATCTTTCCTCGGCTGCTGTTTGTAGTTCCGTTCCCCCTCACTTTTCCCCCTCCTCCTCTTCCTTTTGTGTGTCAAGCAAGGTGTGCAACAGTGGTGTGGCAGCCAGGCAGCTTTCTTAGTTTTCCGTTTGATGCATCATGGCACATTTCACTGGAACAAGCCAGCGCTTACTGGGAGCAGAACTCGTGCCTCGTGTCAGCGCTCCACCGCCTTGCATTCCCCACTTTCACTCGTTACCCTTTTCCCTCTTTCTGCTCTCCCCTGTGCCCCTGCCTTCGCTTTCAGCCTATTCTTCTGGAAAGATAGGGAAATTGTACATTCAGACGTTCACACACACACACACACACACACACACACACACACTATCTCACATATGCAGATGCACGGTGCTGACAAGTGAAGCCTTTCCAATCACATGCCACACCACTACAATTTCTTCACATTCTCATGTGGCTCCACTGAAAAAGGAATTGTACACATGCATGCACATGCGCCCATAAACACAAAACACCCACACAAACTCACAGTTATATTCTGGCCCTTTATCCCTTCTTGGTAATCTGTTTACGGAGTGCTGGGCCCATTTGAGGGAGAATTTAATTGAAACCGGGGCTAATCTGATGATTGCACGGAGCGGCAGAGCCCTCGGCCCTGCATCACCTCCAGTTAGGTTGCACCTTGTAGTCCTCGCACTCAATACCTTGCTACTTCATTTCATGCCTCGCGGTTCAATGCAGCGCTGCCCACTCATACATGCCACGTTGATTGTTAATCCGACATTTGATATGCACCGCGCTCACTCAATTCTGATCTTGTTTTTCTTGTGTGTGTTCTCCCTCCTCTTTTTCTCACTCCCCACCACTTACCCAACGCTTCCCTTGTCTTCCTCCTTCTATTCCCTCTTTTTTTTCATACAGGATGGATATTACTCGCACCGGCCAAAGGAGAAAAATAGAGTGGACAGCAACAACGAGAACTCTGTGCCCAAAGACTTTGAGAACATAGACAATAGTAACTTTGGTGCACGCTCACAGCCACACCGGCAGTCTGTAGGGGCCACCACCAGCAAGCAGCAGCAGCGGGAGAATCTGCAGGAGAAGGCCCATGCCCAGCAGCAGGCCTGGCGGGACAACTCCCCGAGTCTGGGCCGCAGCTCAAACGAAGTGCTGCCTGTAGGCCACCAGCCACTGGCAGTCAGCAACAATGCCTCCTACCCAGGTGATCAGGGCGTCGCGGGAGTGTCGCACCAACACTACCGTGCCTCACAGGCCCAGCAGGCCCAGTCACAGCACAGACATCAGCACCCGCACAAGAGGCAGGCAACTGCAGCGCCACTGGAGGTGACCTACGACCAGCCACCCAAGTGTGAGATCAGTGGGAAGGAAGCTATTTCAGCTCTTTCCAGAGCCAAGAGCAAGGAGTGCCGGCAACAGATCGCTGAGGTGTACTGCAGACACAAGGAAGGGCAGTTAATGCCTGAGAAGGTCACTCGCTACTGCCCCCTTGAGGGTAAGTCCATCATTGTGATTCATCGATTATTTGATTTTTGTTAATACAAATGGTTACGTCTGTGCGATTAGTGCAGTCACTTTGTATTCTGCACACAAATTGTCTCACATAATGGGTCGATATCTATTAAGCTTTCCATCGTGGGGCACCTAATTGTTGAGTTTCAAATTGTTGTGAAGCCATGTTTTGTACAACATCTGACAAAGTATTTCTCTATAAAATAACATTTTCATGACTACAATCGAAGTTAATGTTACTATTTATTATAGTGTAACTCAAAAAGTGAAGAGTCTGGATTTGATCAGTGCTGGCAACATTAGGAAATAACCCCACAACTGTCATAACATTTTTATTCAAATGTTGCTCTGCTTTCATTCGTGCACGGAAATTTGTGACCATCAGTCACCTTGTCCCTACTGAGTTTACTTTACTTGTGTTTTCCGCCTTATGCGTCGATATCAGACAAAGAGGGCCATGACAAAATGTTGGTATTTCACGAGTTAGGGAACAGTCTGAGAGAGCTGTGTGGAGGCAATCCTAGCCCAATTTCCTTTTAGTATTTTGAGTACAGCCCCTTTAAGAGCTCCTTACTGCAGCGCTCCTTAGACAATTATTCATCTCAAATCACTTCACAAATAGATTAAGTATCAGGAGATCAATAATCTAATAGAGTTTTTAGCTTGAGTTGATCATTCTAGCAGACTTACTAAAGTACAAGATACACAGAAAACACAACTGGAAATAATGCTGAGAGGTTGTCAATGTCCTTTTCACATATAGTTTCACATTTCATTGTTTTCACATTATTTCCTCTTCTCTGTTATTCAAGCTTTTTTTCATAGCAAAAAAACCATAATATCTGCAAAGCTAAGTATAAAGAGTGTCGTCTGACCAGTCAGGCTTTAGTACATGGTAAAATAGTTCCTCTTCTCGTAATTACAATTCTCGTCAAAGGCAAGAAATGTCTTTGTTGCCGATATATAGGCCCACAGGTAATTGGTGAAGTAAATTGTTGGAGAAAATGGGGATGCTGCTTGTATTCTCTCCAAATTGGTTTCCAATTTTCATTTGTCTTGTCAATCTGGCCACAGAACACAGGTTTTCTTTTCTTTTTGTCAAACAGACGCACACAAACACACATTGGGCTTTTTTTTTTTTTCTGGTTGTGGATTCTATAATAATGTGTTGTAGCTGCTGCCATCAGTGGGCAGCACGCATCAGCAACTATGTTGAAGTGAACAGCACATACACACACATGCATTTACACTCATGGGAGTGGACTGAATGCAGTGTGGACAGCATGGGAGGAGGAGAAAGCTTTTATACATCCTGCCTGTTCTAGTCAGATACCTTCCCGGCCCTCGCTCGTGTTATTAGAACTCGAGGAGGCACTGTGACTTAGCAACTTTTGTACATTCTCCTTCCCAAGAGCATGAGTATCGTTTGTCTAGGCCTAAGCTCCTGTCATCTCACACAGCAACTCACTATCCCACTCAAACTGACAGTTTGATCAAAGGAGACAAAGAAATTGAAAAGGGCTTTCCCCTGATGGCTGGGCTGTAACAACGACAGCTAAATTAAATCACTTTTTTCTTGCTCTCCGTCTGCCTGCCTGCTGCCTGCCAATGTGTTATCTCTCTTTCTCTTCCCTCCACTGTTCCCCCATCCCAATTCACGTCCTAACCTTGTTAGCAGAAAATTGTCCAATTTGATTTGATCGGTATGCTGTCCTTGAGGCCTTGGCTAGATTAGCAATTGTGATAGCTCTGGTAATATTAGCATCATTGAATACAGGAGGACCATGTTCAATCTCTTTGCCATTCATATGCTAACTTGGCTAATAATGATATAATTGGGCCGCATTTCTCTAGCAGGGGTAGCTGGCAGTGACTTTGTCCCTATGTAGCTTTAACCTAATGGCCTTGAACTGAAAAGGATTTGTGTATTCCTATCATCATATCGTCATATGTAAAGCTGCTATGATCAATAACAATGCATCAAATAATTATGTGTAATGTGAACTAGAGATGTTCCGATACCGGTTCCGATACTGCCTAAAACGCTGGTATCGCTATCGGGAAGTGCTGAAGTTTATGCACCGATCCAATACCACGTAATAAAGCCCTAAAGAAAATCTATGTTAAAGTAGTTTATTTATGTTCTTTTTCCGTTATAACTGACTGTCAATCTGGATAATAAAAGAAAGTTCTGTGGCATTCATTGTTTGTGTTTGTTCATGTTTCACAAAGAGTTTAACCTGAGCCAGACTGACAACAAAGATAGAAATCATATCACATCCATACAGGGATAGTAGTATACTATACATATTATTATGTTAAAACATAATAAAATATATGACACACTGGTATCGGATCGGTACTCGGTATCGGCCGATACGCAAGTTCAGGTATCGGGAAGCAAAAAATGGTATCGGGCCATCTCTAATGTGAACGCAGTTGCTCGTGGTTACAAACCCAAAGAGAATTAGCAACCAACTCTGAAAATCCCCTCAGCTCTATGAGCTCTATAGCTTCTTTTATAGTTCAGCATTTAGCAGATAAAGAGCTAAAAACTACGCTCAACAGGTTATTGTCAACTAGCATCTTGTTAGCTGATGTTGTTAGCTGGTTATTGGTTGTTGCTTGTTAAGGTAGCTGAGGATGATTGTTTGGTTGTTACTTGGTGGGTTGATCAGCATGATAGCAACATGCTAGTTTGCATAACAATTTGTTAGCTGGTTAGCTAGCTCCAAATGAATGCTACTGTTGCCCCGCGTCTGCTGGATGTGTAAATAGGTCTCTAACAAGTACACCATATCAACCTAATATATGAAAATATGTCAGTTTTGTGTTCAATGTTGTATTTGCTCTGCCCCCAAGTGGCCAAATATCTGCCGATATGATTTATATGTCTGCTGCCTCTGTGGATGGTTTGAAGGAGCAGACGCTATCCCCGAGACATTTTCAAATGCAATTTGGTACAAGCCCTTTGGGATAAAGCTCAGCTCTTGTTCTAACCTCTCATATGAGTGTGTTAAGATGGAGGGTGGGTAAGAGCCCTAAGTTACACAATATGATGGAGGAAGAGAGTAGGGTGATAGCAGATGAGGTAAAGGCAGTTTAAAAGATTGATGGCAATGGGAAGGATGATGAAGAGTGATGAGTTCAAGACGAGCTGCTTCTTTTTTTTTTTCTTTTGGAAAAAGGCCTGCGGTGTCTTCAGATGCAAAGTCTGTTAAAAAATACTACAGATGAAGCTCTTCTGCAGATAAACACATGCTCGACAAAACTGACAGTAAAATGTAGGTTCTCTCTCACACACACACACACACACACACACACAGAGCAGTGCTCATTAGTTCAGCTAGCTAGCATAGCACACAATCTCAAAGTGCTTTGTGAAGCGACTGGCCAATTATCCGTGCAAAGCAAACCAGTGAACCTTCTTAGCTGGCCACCAATTACCATTCAATCTGATACGGCCCACAGCAGATTTCCCCCCTGAGCTGTCACACACGCATCCACACACACAGAGAGAGAGAGAGAGAGAGAGAGAGAGAGAGAAATACGTATGAGTGACTGACAGGAGCCACAGCACATTTGGGCTAATGTGGGCCAATCGGAGCCAAGGGAGCATGTCATTAACCCCAACCTTGTGGTCAACCTTTAAACAAAGCCATGTTGGACACCTGCCCTTAAATTTGAATGAAAGAGATTAGTTGAACGGGAGGAGCCTGGCTTCTTAGCCCGTCCCTGTCGACTCATCAAGAGAAAACATGTTGGACAGTTGCCTTTAAATGTTGAGTAATTACAGGACCCTTAGGGCCAGACTAGGAGAGGAGCCGGGCGGGTCATTTTTTTGGAAACGTCACCTCAGGGAAATAAACAGCCCCCACCTCAGTATTCCCTCATCTTCCTCTAGTTCTTCAGCACATGCAAGCTCTTGGGAACTGGATTCCCAAATTATAGTCATTAATCTCCTTAAGGCATGTTCTGTGAACAAACATGTCTCATAAGCTGCATGTGCACATGTGCTGTAATAACTGAAGATTATAAAACAAACCGTTTTATGTTGTGGGATTTGATGGTGCAGAACTGCTTTGAGAAAGTTTTTTTTTCAGGTCTGAAGTGCAAGTGTCTGTTTTTGAGTGGTTAAGGGTGGTACAAAACCACACAATGAAGCAATGTGAGTTTACCAATGGCTCACCAGAGATTGTTGGAATTGTTTAATTTGATAGTGGCTTGGCAGGCCGCGACCGGGGCGGTGTTTGCATGCATGCTTATTGTTGTCATTTGTGTGAAATTCAAGGCATCTTCTGGGAGTTTTGCCTGAGAGGAATGATGGCACATTGTCAAACCATGCTCTACCCTGAAAGCCCCAGAGGATTTTGCTTATAGGATTCCTGTCTGAATGAGGATAGTAGTTACAGTGTGTGTAGTGTCTGGTTGAAATTTTCATAGTTCCTATTCAATCACATAAGAAAATGGATGAGGGAGTCATGGTTTTGTGGTTATGCTTTTCTGTTCCACAGCAGGGCTGAGGTAGCTGTTTGACTTTTTGTTCTTATTTATTCATTTATGTATTGATATCTTAGTTGTAGCATGGCTTTCTTCCCTTCTGCATAATACTGACCAATGTGGCCACCTGAGAACATCTGATTTATTTAGATGACACAGTGAAGAGCAAAGGGAAGTATTATATTATCATACAACCACCTCTTTCTTTCACAGCACTTTTCAAGGAATAGAGGCTGTATTATAGTGTTGTATATCTTAAACAGAGCTATGTTAATTGGTAGTTTATAAAACAGCTACTCCCTCAGTTCAGTTCAGACTGTGGTAGTCTCGCATTGCCAGAACTTCCTCCACATTGCTGCGGAGGAGGGTCTGGTTAGTCCACACATGATGGGAGATAAACGTGCTCTGGGTTATTGGCATTTCTTTAAGCCAATCACAATCGTCATGGGCGGCGCTAAGCTCCGCAAGAAGGTGGAATTTCGGGTGGCACCGGAGCAATCCCAGAAGTAGAACGTCGTGGATATAGACTAAGACCGTGGCAAACTTAGAGATAATGTAAAATACCTACTAAATGTTCACTTGTGACATAACAGTTAATTATTATGAATATGCTAATCATACAGTACCACTCCAACTGCTACTTACCATGTTGCCTAGCAGCCTTGTTGTTTAGCTATTTCCGTTTATTGTTTAATGAATGAAAGAATAACATTTAACAGTCATTAATAACTATATCCATTAAGCATTTGCTTTCCTTGTCCTTAGAAGATATTTATAGGTGCTCCCCATTATATAGTGACTAATAGCGCTGTCTGTGCAGCCTCTCATAGATTATCAAATAAATAACAGATATGATTTGGCAATCAAACATGCAAACCCTTGGTTATATTACTGATGAAGAATCCACGCAATGTTGTGTAAATTAGATGTAGTTAACACAAGATATATATTCTTTGGTACCATTACATTAATATAGATATTGTTGTTTTTGGGCCTCACAGGTAAAGCCAATGCTAATGTCCAGTGGGATGAGGACTCTGCGGAGAGCTTTCCATCAAAACCAGTCAGAATAGCGTTTGTCCTGGTGGTCCATGGACGAGCGTCTCGCCAGTTTCAACGCCTCTTTAAAGCCATCTACCACACCTCGCACTACTACTACATACATGTTGATCAGGTGAGCCACGGAGAGCCAAAACAAACATGATGCACCTTTTAATGTGAATTTTCTTTGTTTTTCATTTACATTAACTTGTAAAATGTAATCTCTTGGCATCAGACACAATATTAATCAGCGTGTGTGATCATTTGCTTTGTTTCAGCGCTCTAACTACCTGCACAGGCAGGTGCACGCCATAGCTGCCCAGTATCCGAATGTGAGGGTGACACCCTGGCGCATGGCCACCATCTGGGGTGGTGCCAGTCTGCTGACCATGTATCTTCGCAGTATGGCTGACCTGCTTGCCATGAGGGACTGGAGCTGGGATTTCTTCATCAACCTCAGTGCTGCCGACTACCCCATCAGGTAACACAGATTGATCTCACAGAAAGGGGAGTTTAGTATAAGGTAGAAGGGGAGACCTGAGGGGAAGGCAGTCAGGGATTTTCCCTGTAAGAAAATGAAGTGAGGTATAGGGGCAAGCCTCTACAGTAATATAGGTGACAAAGGCAGTCACCAGGCGTGCACAACAATAGTAGACCGCTCTCATCCGATATGGAAGAAATTCAATACACACTGGTCTGGGTTCCTGCGGTTAATTGTGAGCTTTGAATAAAGAGTCACTCCAAACCACACAGATCAATGAAGTAGAACCTCTGCTTTTGTCAAACACTATTCATTCATACCTTCGCTTCCAAGTCCCTGCTTTCTTGCTTGTACTCAATTGAATGGGTTACATGGTGAACTGATTACAATTTAATTGCCCAGAGTCAATACCTATTGACTTTCCAGGCCTGTTGTGTACTGTATGGTCCGAAAGTAATCTCTCCAGTCCAAAGCCACAAAGTCTACGTGAACTGGCCTTGAAGTCATGGAAATAGCCTGTTGGAGGATATCTTTTGTGACTTGTACTTTTTTAAATGTGAGTTTATAGTCCTTCTGGAAGTTCAGGGTCTGCTGGATTTTTAATGTAGCTCAGCAGCAGCCAATTAAAATCCTCCTATTAAGGAGAGAGTTATCTCTTTTGCGCAGCCAGATGTCCACCAGTTGAGTTTAGACAAGCTATAATGGCCACTGGGTAAAATGAAGCTGGATCTGATGTCTCCACAGCTGGAGCTAAGATGCGGCAAATGGGGATTTTGTTCACAGACGGGCTCAGTCTTGTTGTTGTTTTTTTTTCCCCCCACCATATCAATGAACGCTGCTGACATGCTGTCCCTGTCTGTTTGTCTGTGTGTCTGTGTTTCTGCTGCAGTGTGTGCATGCCTGAGTTTATGTCTTGCAGTCTAGTGTGTCTCTGCACCTATCTGTGTGCATATTTATCCTGTCTGTACGCCTGTCTGTCAGTCTGTCAGTACATGATTAAAGGTATTTATCGAGTGCATGCACCGAGACACTGTTTCCCTCACGTCTTTTGGCTTTTCATTTGCACATGAGGGTGATGTTGTTGGGAAAAAGGCTGACAGTGGAGGTTTTAAGCCCCATCTGTTGGGAAACGAAACGATTGATGGAGCGAAAGAGGGAGCCCAGAGGCAGAAATGACAGGGAGTGACGAGGGAGCGAGAATAAGCAGTTAGGGTACGGGAAAAAGAGGGAACTGCATGTTTTGGATCCATGCAATATGTAAATATGTAAATGGGACTCTTGTATCTGTGCTTAGCAAGTGCATTTGTAACCACAGCTTGGATTTGACCAAGTCTGTGCACTGTATATTTACTGAGTTGAACATAAATGTGGTCCTTTTAAGTGGCAGACCTGGGTTCAAGCCCCTGCGAAAGGGAGCATTCGTGCTACTCGAGTGTCCTCAAGCAAGAAAGTGAAACCCATTCAGCTGTTTTGTCGCTGATAATCCTTTCTGATTTTTTTTGGGAATGGGATCAGGATGAAAGAAGCATTCTTCCTCAGAAATAAACATCTCAGCATCACATTATCATTATGGACTTACAATAGCACACTACAGCACAGAAAAAGATGTTGGAATAAGCAGATGCCTCGCTACTGCCAGACTGCAACTATGTTAAGCTGCCAGTGTGCTTCATCAGAACCGCTACAGAATAGCTTCGGAAACTCACTGCCCCCACACCTTTCCCATGTTGGAAATTAGACATTCATGAATCTGCACCAGTATTTCCTTAGTAATGTAAGTAGCTTTACATTAGAGTATTTTTGGTCACAGACTAGAGCTGGGCAATATATTGATATTATATCGATATCGTGATATGAGACTAGATATCATCTTAGATTTATAATATGGCATAAGTGTTGTCTTTTCCTTGTTTTAAAGGCTGCATTACAGTAAAGTGATGTACTTTTCTGAACTTACCAGACTGTTGTAACTGTTCTATTATTTGCCTTTACCCACTTAGTCATTATATCAACATTACTGATGATTATTTATCAAAAATCTCATTGTGTAAATATTTTGTGAAAGCACCAATAGTCAACACTACAATGTTGTTGCGGTATCGATATCGAGATATCTGCTCAAAAATATTGTGATATTTGATTTTCCCCATATTGCCCAGCTCTATCACAGATTTTCCAAATTACGTTTTTTCATTCCGCCCATACTGTACAGGCACTGGGGGGGCTTCCCTGCCCTGCTCTGCCCTGACTACTGCTGTTGTTATCAGTGGGACTGGAGACAAGCATTATTTCCCCTCTAATTCCCTGATAATGTCTGTCCTGCCGCATGGATGGCTCTCAAAGGCAAACCCAGAGCCCCTCACACCAGCAGAGGGGCTGTGTGTCCAGGGGGAGATAAACTGTGTGTGTGTGTGTGTGTGTGTGTGTGTGTGTGTGTGTGTGTGTGTGTGTGTGTGTGTGTGTGTGTGTGGGGAGTATGCAGGGCGACCAGAGGATGAGTTACACGCTTACTTTGTCAGAGTGCAACCCTCTTTCCCAGCTTTTATCTACAGTCTCCTTGCTTTTACCTATCTTTCATAGACTTTACAGCAGCTTTTAAGAAGTCTGAGCTTTTTGAGACATTAACTGACTGCAGGTGTCATATCTTCTAATCTCTTTCACTTTGTCATCTTTCCATCTCAGGGAAAAAGCTGTGTCTTAAGTGAAAGGTGTCATTTCCTGATGTTGTAAAAAAGCCTTTATAACCCATCAGAACTAAGCCAACTATCTTGAAAATGTCATTTTTGATGTCTGAAAGCTTTTGTTGTTGGAGTGTGCGTTGTACCTGTAATCCATTGGATTTCCCCTTTGGAATAGTATATTTAAAGTCTGTGTTATAAAAAGGCATATTTTATAAAAACATTATTAATTTAACAGTAAGACAGTAAGATGGAAGTGAAACAGTGGCATAGTGATGTTTAAATGGCTATGATATTGAAAATGTGTACATTTTGTAGGTACCAGGTAGTGTGTGTGTGTGTGTGTGTGTGTGTGTTACAGTAATGTGTGTGTGAATACCACTGTGAGACAGAGCAGCCACAGGGCTGACAGTAAGCAAACTAGACCCAGTGGACGGGGTGACCACTCAGGTGGCAAATCTGGAGCTTGACATGAATTCCCCTCGCTCTGTGTGTGTGTACGTGGCTGCGTGCCTACAAGCATTTGTGTATCTCTGTGCATGTATATTGCATTGTCGGTGTGCATACTAGCAGATACACAGCGTGTATGCGTGTGCGTGTGTGTGTGTGTGTGTGTGTGTGTGTGTGTGTGTGGGGAGTAAAGACAGAGAAGACCGCATGTGTCTGTCCAGCACATCATCAGTTAGGCTTTATGGCTCAGGACCTCCTAAGATAAGCCCCCCAGGCTGTGAAATTGCTCCTTGAAGAGAAAATGACATTAATATGCGCTTGTACCTCCCCCCAATGATCCTCAAGCTTTTTACCAGGGCTTCGCTGCTCTTTTAGAAAGGCAAGCCAAGCCATCATGAAAAGCTCCACCACAGATGAAATGTTGGAGCCAATGACTGTGGCATAGCCCGCAGAGCAAAGCTTTTAGCCTGTCTGGCCTGTGTATGAGGGAGTAGACTGCTCTATAATGTAAGAGCAGCATGAAGGCATTCATCAAAATCATGAATAGCACAATCTTTTGTATAATCCTAAATAGTTTTAACGACGTGAAGGGACCGAGGGGCTAACACTAAGAACAGCCGAGGTCTTTAATTGTGACTTAAACCATTAAATTGGAAGTATTTCTCTGTAACATTAAACACACACACACACACACACACACACACACACACTCACACTCAAAAATGTGTTCTGCTTATTGTTACTTCACTTGGATGTTTAAGCTTCACTGTGGAGACTGATGTATGTGCTGAGTTTGTTTTCACATTCAGGAGGAAGGTTTCTCTGCGCTCTCCTTAAATCTGAGTTTAACACACGTTATGTACCAGCGTCATATGTGACATCACTACTAGTTTAGAGCCAATCCCGGTCCAGTATGCAACTGTATGCAAAGTGTGTGATGTGCAAAATTGATGGCTCCAGTGTACATATGCACTGAGAATAGACATTTTAGTGAAGCAGGAATGTTGTGTCTGGTAGTTAACTTTTGAAACATTAAATATTTGCATATTCATAGATTTTGGATTTTCCAATAAGGAAGATGGAGTTTGGTTACATGTGACTGACAGTGGCCCCCACAACTGTCTTTAAATGATGGGCCAGATTAGCTAGTCGCCCCAAATCCCATTTGATTGGATGCAGCATATAACAAGTTAATTGAACCATTAAGACAGGGGGCTTTTTCACTGCATTTTTAAGTAACTTTTTTATAACCACCAGTAACAGATGGATTAATTTGCATAAGCTTCCTCCAGAACTCGCATTTTACCTATAACACGTACTGTACTGCAAAATTTGTGTTCCAGCTAGGCCTCACCATATGTTTCCCAGTCAACAGTAAGTAATTTTTTTTTTCCATTTCAGGACCAACAACCAGCTGGTGGCCTTCCTGTCCAAATACAGAGACATGAACTTCATCAAGTCCCATGGCAGGGACAATGCCAGGTGAGATGCAGATTTTTCAGACTTCATTTTAATCTCCCCCACAACACTCCAACCTTTCTCTTACGCTCTGGCTAGCTCTCTCACTCTCTGTGTTTGTCTCTCATACTCACACACAGCAGCACCTAAGCGCACACACAGCGCGCGCCGTGGTTACTGAATCAAAATACAATTAGCTCCCATCTGTGGCTTCATTAATTAACCTTCTTGGTGGGGTGAGCTTGTGAGGTCGCTGCCAGAACCCCCTTTTCTGTTGCCGCCACCCGGCCGCCCATGTTACAAACCAGTCATCGTCTGACACTCTGGGCAAAAATACCCCTGAAACACATGAAAAATAAAATCAGCCAGCTTGGATGCATGAGTCAGCGTGACTCAGCAGTACCTTTTTCTATTTGCTGTCACAGTATTTTATTAAGTGCCGTTTGATGAGAGTGAAGCTGTTTTGTTCCTGATTTAATTCAGTTTTAACAACAATTAGGATCCTAAACCACCGCTACAGTAAATGCATATGTGTGGATGGCTAAAGCTAATTGAAAAGTCATCTGTGTGTGTGTGTGTGTGTGTGTGTGTGTGTGTGTGTGTGTGTGTGTGTGTGTGTGTGTGTGTGTGTGTGTGTGCGTGCGCGCGTGTGCGCGTGTGTGTGCGCGTGTGTGTGCGCGTGGGCCACAAAGTACATCAACAGTGTTCAGGTAACAGAGGGAACAATCTGACCTGGTTGACCTGAATTTGACTCCATCCATCCAACACTTGATACATTCACAGCAGTAACACCACCCATTATGTATGCAGGGTGTCACTCTTCTTGTTGCTGATAAAAGCGTGGAGTGACAAGTGCCAACAGCACATGTCTCAAGTCATTTAAGGCTAAAGATAGAAGACAAGAAGATAGAAAGGAAAGTGATGTTTGGATATACAGTACAACTATTGTAGTATTATTATTATTATTATTTAGGGTTGAACTAATTTTGATTTTTCTGCCAGATATTGTGATTCGATTTGCGATTCTTATTTTTTAAGTTTAGCTAAAGTTCATTATTCACTGTGTAACAGATCAAACATGTCATGGAGCATTTCATTACAAGCACTCAAACATTTTGTTCTCTACTGAAAGAGGACAATGTTCACTGAAGTCAACAAGGGGCCTCTAGTGATACAGCACAGCTCAAAATCTTGGGAGAAAATACAAATGAGCTGCTGAATATACACAAGACTCCCTCTAAATGTAAAACAAGAACAACAGAGTGCTTGCTTTTACCTAAATTGTGTTTTAAAAGTCATAAAAACCTGCATGTTTGTATTATAGTTTGTTTTTCTGCCATGTAAATTCACAAAAAAGAAATAGCCCTCACTGTTTTGTATATTTAATTAAATTCATTAAGTCAGTGGTATAACCGTATCTTCGTGTGTGCTTACTAGATTTATCCGTAAGCAAGGTCTGGACCGTCTGTTCTTTGAGTGCGACACCCACATGTGGAGGTTGGGTGACCGTAAAATCCCAGAAGGCATCTCAGTGGATGGCGGTTCCGACTGGTTCCTTCTCAACCGCATGTTCATCGAATATGTCATCAACTCCAAGGACGACCTGGTCACCAACATGAAACGCTTCTACGCCTACACTCTGCTGCCAGCCGAGGTAACACACACAGACACACACACACACACACACACACACACACACACACAGACACCGCTTTCACACGTTAAAGTCTTTTTTAACCTTTGACTGACAGTTGAGCGCTGCTTTGTACTTACCCTGCATCGCGTATAGAAACAGTATACACAGTTCTCTTTTCATTGCTGTGCTAGACGTGCAGGGGGAAAAAGTAAGTCCGAGGCGGACATAAAATCATATCAAGTGAAGGCAAGATGTAAAGGCTGACTTTCCAACCGTATTGAAGCATTGGATGAGAATTGAATGATCTCTGTTGGGAAATTGGATGTTTATCATGAACTACGATGAATCTCCTGTCTCAGCTGCTACTCTATTTCCTCTCCATGAATTGAATGGTGTAACAAAAAACAAAAAAAAAAGGTATAGGATTCTCTAATTATGTCTTTCTTTCTCTGCCCTCCCCCCCCCATCCCTCTGTCTTCCTATCCTGTTTCTTAATACCAAGTCGTTCTTCCATACGGTGCTGGAGAACAGCGCCCACTGTGAGAGCATGGTGGATAACAACCTGCGCATCACCAACTGGAACCGCAAACTGGGCTGTAAGTGCCAGTACAAGCACATTGTCGACTGGTGCGGATGCTCCCCTAATGACTTCAAGCCTGCAGACTTCCACCGCTTCCAGGTAATGATAACACACACAAATTATTTTGTTAGGCAACCTTCTATGATCAATCAAGTGGCCAAAAGCAGAGCTGGTAGGTCAGGGTCCACATTTATCAAGAATCACACTTCATTCTTAAAGCAGAGATCTTCAACAGGCGGTCCGGGACCCCTAGGGGGTCCTCAGAGTTGCTGCAGGGGGGCCAACAAATTATTGTTTGACATTGATGATAGGCTTACTGGCCTATAGGTAAGGTAGCCATTAGGTAGCCATCCACAGATATAGTTACACTTAAGGATTCACTTTGCCACATTTTAACATTAAAACATGATGTATAAATATATGAATATGTCAACATTTATTATTTTAATAGCTTAGTATTTTATGCACCATAAGCAGGTATGTGTAAAGGCTTTAGGCCGCCCTACACCTTACTGTAGGCCCAGTTTAATATGCAACTCAATTTTATACAATATATCTATTAAGAGGTTCCTGCTCCATCTCTTTTTCAGCTGAGGGATCCTTGGCCTAAAAAACGTTGAAGACCCCTGCTCTAAAGAACTCTATAATTAAAATTAACAAAAAAAATGATTCAGGGGGACAAACGAATGTTTAATGCAGTGCTGACCATTTTCATTTTTTTTGTGCGTCCTCCGTTAATTGCTCTTTAGTTGCATAATACCCTGATAAACCTCTGTTGCAGATTGAATATCTCTTTCAAATACTAGCAAGAAAGCCATCACACAGAAATAGCTGCAGGCAAACCCTCCAACCAAGGATGATTGGACTGCAATTGGCAGTGAGACAAAATTAAGAAATTGGCCTTTATTTAAAGGACTAAAATACTGGGAAAGTCAACTATATATGTGCCTGTAAGATGTAAGCCGTTGCATATGACACTGAAGGACGCTGTTCCTGTACTAAGTATTGTGTCGTCCATGTCAACCCATGCGTTTAGCATGAAAATATTAATAAACAATAAAGTTGTAATAGAAGAATTCTTCAAAGAGCTAGCTTAGGAGTAAAAACCTTTGCTTTTTTTTTTTTTGATAAGGAAAAGGGTCTTTTGAATGGCAAGTTCAGTTTCAAAGCCCTTCCAGATGGTTCTCTCAACAAGACTAAAGTTATTTGCATTCACTGTCGATGTGAACTGAATTCCCACCGGAGTACGTCCAGTACTCAAATACCACTTGCTCCCATGTTGATAAGAGCATTGAAAACTTGAAAAATATCCCCTTTAAAGTACATTTAGAACAGATGAAAAATGTGTGATTAATTGGC
Organism: Sander vitreus; assembly: GCF_031162955.1. Classification (NCBI taxonomy): domain Eukaryota; kingdom Metazoa; phylum Chordata; class Actinopteri; order Perciformes; family Percidae; genus Sander; species Sander vitreus. The sequence goes on along the minus strand of NC_135856.1, from coordinate 10,011,818 downwards.
GATGAATCGTGAGTTAACTGTGGACAATCATGCAATAATCGCAATTAAATATTTGAATCGACTGACAGCCCTAAATGAAATGCAATGTGGCTGTGCTGACAAAATTAAATATGATTTAAAAGTAAATATTATGAATAAAAATTCAAGATAGATTTAAGAGCGTTACGTCAAAATAAATGAGATCACTAGGCTTTATTCTTACACCTGTAAGTAGGAGTAAAAGCGAATGATTTTGTTTTCTTTTATCATTCATTTAATTCCAAAATGAATTTAAATTTAGTAGTTTGATAAATACAGGCCCTGGGCTAAACTCGGCTCAAAGGCCATATCCTCCAGCAGATGCCAATCAGAGAGATCAGATGCACCTACAAACATACAAAAATGAAAAGAATACATCACTTTAAGCAGATGTTTGCAGCACACACCTCAGTATGTCCTGGGAAATCAGCAGCAGTCAATCACTATGTTCTCTGGCCTCAATGTCTGTCTTTGAACCTCAGCATCCAGCCCGTTCCCACAGCCTTCACAATCAATATGTGCAAAATTATGTCTCGATTAGTATGACCCTGAGGGGGGCGGGGGGGGAATTAATAGTAATTAGATCCTCTTTGCCTTGCAGTATGAGGGGGAGAGGAGGGTTATTTAGCTTTTTAAAATGAAAGCAAATGAGTGGCAGTTACTCCAGGACCCCAGAGAAAGTCAGTATCGCAGTTTGACTTTTAATGTGCTGCGGTACAAAGTGAAAATGTTCTGCCACAGTTAAATATCACTTTGAGTCATATCGTTAAAGTGCCGTGACTCACTTTGTCTCTCCTGTCCTTCAAATACCAGTCTAAGCTGACCTCAGTTCTCCCTTCGCCAGACCCGACTGCCGCCTGTCTCGCCTCAGTCTGTGGCAGTTCAGTGCCAAAACATTACCGCAGGTCCTTGGCACTGCCGCTGGGTCTGGTTGGCAGCCTGGTATCAGTGAAGTCCAACCTTGGGAACAAAGCAACCCCTCCAAAAGCCAGCCAGGCCCCGGTATTAATAGGACTTAATATCCCATTGAGCGCACGAGCCGAGTTTCCCTTTGAACCTTAGCACTGGGGATGATACAGACAAGCAAAGGAGGCTTCAATTTGGTTTGCAGATGAGACAAATAATTCAAGGTACAACTGTCGAGTTCATCCGCATCGTAGTTTTGAAGTGCACTCACCAGGGGAGGAGTTGTTCTGGAGAGGGAGAGTGGTGATGTGCCTTTTGTCTTAGTGCATCATTGTTTAGTAATGTGTTTCAGAATGAGGTGCATTTGGGAAGTGTGTTGGAAAGACAGGCTGTGACAGGTTGGTACTTTCAGCTGACTGCACCAAGGGCATGTCAGAACGCACAAAATCTGGGGAAAACGAAAGCCTCCCTTCGTTTCGTATCATTTGATATCTGTAGCCGATCACAGAGGGTTAAAGCATCATCGTGTACCGTGTAAAGCATCACACGAACATCCCACAGTAGTCGCTATGGCATGAGAAAAAGTGTACTTGATTAGGTCTTCCTTTTTTTTTTCAGCAGGTAGCACCGAGGTGTTCGGTGCTGGGTAACGCTATGGCCAAATAGTTTAGTGTCTGGGACTGAAAAGATGTCTTTGTGTGTAGGCCAAGCTGTGGAGGCGGCAGATTTCATGATGCACCATCAACCACACAAGCAACAGTGTGGCAGGGACAGAGAGGGTGAGAAAGACATGGGTGGAGTGGAGGAGGCCAGACAGAGCGACAAATACAAGGAACTATTGAGAAAAGAGATGATGAATGGATGGCTAAATACAGAAAAGTGAAAAAGGATAGTATTGATGCTTCTGAGGCATCATTTTGTGCCTCCATGTAAGACATGCTTTCCTCTTTTCTTAAAGGTGAACTGCATCAATCTTAAACATCTGTTTACAGGTCTTGGAGGGTACAAACATGTGTATTATGGGATAATAAATGTATGAAGCTTTTTGTGGATCCAGAGGTAGGCGTGTGAAGTCTGATAAATTGCCTCAAGTGAAGTTAGCGTACCAGACCTCTCTAGCCGGCTCCTGATCTCTGCCTGTGGCTACCGCTATTAGCATAGCACACCAGAATCTCTGACCGAACTGTTGGCGGTCTAGTTGTGTGGAGGGTAATGTAGGCACCGGGTTTTGACAAGGAGAAAGAATATGTGGAATAAACAAGATACTGTAATATCTCTGTTTTTTTGGGTTTTTTTTAAACTGTCCATAGTGAGTCTGACAATGTTATAAAAGTGCAATGCTAAATCAGTGGAGCACTCTTTTAATCACCTCACGATCCCTCGAATGTATCTTGTAGCCCCTTGTGAGAACCACTGGCAAAGAGAACATCTCAAGATGTAATGTATATAGAACATCTATTCTGCAAATGAATGAACATATTGATTTTAATGTTTGTAATAAGTCCTTCACATATCAATACAGGAAAGATTTACCTCCTTTTTCTACCATCCCTACTCTACCTTCGCTTTTTATTTCTCTGCCCACACACATTTAAAACATCATATTTGTTCCCCTGCCGTCCTGGCATACCACCATTTCCTAGTCTTCTCATTTTTTCTTCTATTTATCTCTACCCTCCCTGCTTTGTTGTTATGTCCCCCTCCCTCCCTCCCTCCTTCCCTCTCCCTCTGCAGCAAACAGTGCGGCCCACATTTTTTGCCAGGAAGTTTGAAGCCAGCGTGAACCAGGAGATAGTGAACCAGTTGGACACCTACCTGTTTGGACCGTTTCCCCAGGGAACGCAGGCCCTAAACTCATACTGGGAGAACGTGTACGAGGAGCCAGATGGCGTGGCCACTCTGTCAGACACGCAGCTCACGTACTTCCACTCCTTCTCACGGCTGGGCCTGGCCAGAGCTGCCGCCTCGCTGCAGGGAAACCCAAAAGATCACAGCTGCAGGTTAGTCTCGTAAACACATTTAGCTATGCAAATGCTTTTTCGCTCATCATAGCATCATGACACACCTGCACCAACATCCACAGGTGCACTCGAGTTTGTTTTTACTCTGAAAAGCCAGCCACACCCATGTTGGCATTAGAAACCACAACATCTATAAAAACCTTTTGTGTCGATGCATCGTCTGTCTGGCATCACATGTCGTGGAAGTAGGATAACAAGGAACTCTGGGTAATCCTATTCATTTAGTAACATGATATGACAATTTACCCCAGATGATGAGGCTAAATGAGTCATAGCATGGAAAGCTGTCCCTTCAGGCCAGTTTGTTATTAGTGGAAATGTGTGAATTCCAGTGCTGTTAACATATAGTATGTGGTTAAAGTGATTAAAGTGAAAAACCACACTATGTTTTCATACGTAATGGCCAAATGAAACATTTAGGCTTCATGTACTGTACTTCAGTAAGGGTCTTTTAACAGCATATGTTTTCAGTAGCATCTGGTGAAGGAGCATTTAAGGTTAGCTTTCCTTTAGTTTATTTGCACAGCGATGAAACCCAGACGCAAAGTGATTAAAAAAAAAAACTGTGACAAATGAAATATGCTGATTGAGAACAGAAAGCAGAGGTGTAAACTGCTAATTTGTGTATGTGTGACAGAAAGCCCTGTGTATCTCATAAAAAAAGCATCTAACCTCAAAACAAAAGATAAAACAACAAAAATGACACCTACAATAGCACAAAACATTAAGATGGCGTCTTTATGTTCATCTTAATAACATCAATAAACAGTAAGATGAGACAGCATAACGGAAAAATCTATGGAACACAGCACGAAGAAAAGCAGTCGTTTCAACAATGTATGGAGACACACTGTGATCAGACCTGCTGTAGTTTATGTTGGCAGTCATCCAAACTGCCATTTCATATTGTTTTTCTCAGGAAAGTTTCAAAAATGATCAGGTAAACTGACTGATAGCATCTTTGAGTGCAGCGTTGCTTGCTGTTGTAGAGTAAATCTAGGAGGCAACGCGAAAGCGGTCGCCTCATGTCAGCTGAGATGGTCCTCTTACTGTGATGGTTTGCAACTCGTAGGCTGGGCGTCCAGGGGCAATGCCAATGCCAACCCGACGTCCCCCCCTCCTGCCGCTGCATTGTGGGTGTTCTGTAAAGTCCTGTGGTTAAAGCTTAGTGAGAAAGGAAACATGTTTCCATCTGTCAAACCTCAAAATGATCTATCGGCTTACAGCTGTTTCTCATACATCTGTTAAAAAAAGAGAGCGAGGGCAGACCAGGGAAAAGGTGGTTACATACATGCATGTGCATATGTGTGTGTCTTGGCACATGTATAAACAGAGAGAAGGGGGGTGGGGTATCCAAATCTCTGTCATTGCCAGGAAATGAGCCTGTGAGAAAAAGCTTTTCCTTAAGGAAAACAAGCAAATCAAGTCTGTAACATTTACATATAAAAGCACCTTTACATAGCTGAGAGGCCAAAGGTCAAAAGGCAGGAAATAGAGAGACGTTTTGTATGTGTTTGAGTGTGTATGCATAGAACTCAAGAGTGATGCTGTTGATGTGTCTGTGTATACATGTATGTTGCGTATACATACCTTGTGTGTGTGTTTGTGCGTGCGTTGCATGCAGATGTTTCACCTTATGTTTGAGTTGTATTAAGCCTTTTGGGTTAACTTTCAAGTCCTCATATGCAAACTGCACGTCAGGATGAAGTCTACGAGGTGTGTGTATGCTTTAATGGTGGGTTTTAATGGTGCTTTTACATAGCTGAGTCCACATTCTTTCATTCAATGTTCTTTGGGATGAAGCTAATTGAACACAGAAGAGAAGGCGGGTTCACAATAAAAAGAATGATTTAGGTGGTATGTACAGACTTTCAGGAATGACCAATAGCACAGCAGGACTATTTAAATGTTTTTTTCCTGCAACCATCTGGAATAAACAAATATTCCGTCTGCTGCACAACAACAAAGATTTTAACCCATTCCTGAAGTTGCGCATCAGCTTAATTTGTACATGGGAATCAAAATTATTATTATCAGTTATATTGGTAAATATTGATTGATATCGTTATATGTTACAAATTCTGTCATATAATATGTTAGTCTACCTTTTCCAAAGCTTGATAGGATGTCATTATTGAACCCACACTGTCAGACAGCCGTACCAGTCCTGTCTGGTTTATGACATGTTCTGTCATAAATTAATCACTGACTGCAGCATTACTCCTCATAATTCTCATAATTATTTGTGTAATATACAGACAAAAAAAGGCATTGCTAATAATCTCCAATGTGTTGATACTACATTATGAAGTAATAAATCGGGAACTAGCAAATAAATAATGTGACAGCTGCAGTGAGGCATGGTTAGATCAAGCTGGACAAAGAGGCGAAATGAAAGGTAAAATAAGCCTCTGGGTTATCTTTTAATTCAGCCCTATCCTGATTTATAGGCCTAAGAATTAAATACACAGTGTGTGTGGCATGACCGCTCAAGGCCTTTCTCACGTGGCCTTATTTGTGTTTTATTGATCTGGAATTTTACTGATCAAGTCAGGTAATTTAAACAAATCAAGGTTTTGCTTTGAAATCTAAACTAAGCAGATAAGTCCTCACTTCGGCAACATACAGTACCAGTCAAAGGTTTGGAAACACTTCCCCAGTTACTTAAATGAGAAAATGTGTCCGAACTTTTGACTGGTACTGTATTTCTTATTTGGCTCTTTTAGCAGCCCACTGTAACTCAATTGGAGAGGCTGTGGAGTAAAAGCCTGAATGGAGCTTATGTGCAGGATACGCCCTGACCCCTTCTCACAATGGCAGCCACGTCTCTTTTTGGAACGACGGGGCAGGGGGGGTAGGAGGACAAGAGTCAAGGGACGAGGACAGAAAGCAGGATGAAAGAAGGAGGAGGGCAGAGGAGAAAAGCAAAGAGGAAAAGGCAGATGGGAAAATAGAGAAGAGGAGAAAGGGAGCAGGAGGGGAGGGACTGTGCTCTGCTATCCTTGTGGGTGTAAATATTTGCTGTTCTGCTTGTCAGAGTAGCATTTACCGGGACGGGTTGACTCCCGGTCCTTTAGTGGAATACTGATGAGGCCATGGGCACTGGCAAACAGGGAGGGACTGTGTGTGTGTGTGTGTGTGTGTGTGTGTGTGTGTGTGTGTGTGTGTGTGTGTGTGTGTGTGTGTGTGTGTGTGTGTGTGTGTGTGTGTGTGTGTGTGTGTGTGTCTGTCTGTCCATATATTTTGCGTGCATGTAGAGTTCAGATGTGTTACCAACAGATGGATGGGTCAGCCTCAGTGTGAGACTGGAGCAAGGGAAAGGAAAAGGCCACAGAGAGGTATTTGGCTCTTTTAGCAGCCCACTGTAACTCAATTGGAGAGGCTGTGGAGTAAAAGCCTGAATGGAGCTTATGTGCAGGATACGCCCTGACCCCTTCTCACAATGGCAGCCACGTCTCTTTTTGGAACGACGGGGCAGGGGGGGTAGGAGGACAAGAGTCAAGGGACGAGGACAGAAAGCAGGATGAAAGAAGGAGGAGGGCAGAGGAGAAAAGCAAAGAGGAAAAGGCAGATGGGAAAATAGAGAAGAGGAGAAAGGGAGCAGGAGGGGAGGGACTGTGCTCTGCTATCCTTGTGGGTGTAAATATTTGCTGTTCTGCTTGTCAGAGTAGCATTTACCGGGACGGGTTGACTCCCGGTCCTTTAGTGGAATACTGATGAGGCCATGGGCACTGGCAAACAGGGAGGGACTGTGTGTGTGTGTGTGTGTGTGTGTGTGTGTGTGTGTGTGTGTGTGTGTGTGTGTGTGTGTGTGTGCGCGCACGCACGCAAAAGAAAAAGAATAAAGGTGAATTCAAGCAGAAGAAGCAGAAGAGACGAGGGTTGAGAAATCTGGGCGTGAAGGAGTCAGGACGTGTACAGAGAGCAGCTGTGGAGTGTTCCCCAGCAGTGCCCACCCTGGCCCCTTTTTCGTTTTTCCAGAAGTCACTCGGGCTGGCTGCCCCGAGGGCTGGCCCTCTGCCACATATGAAGCAAAACACAAACAAATAACAGACTAGTCAGAGGGGCGAGACCTTCATTTGGCTTCAGCTGACTGGATTTGACCCAGTTCAACTTTGTTTCCGAAAACTTGTAATGTGTTCAGTGGGATTGTCTGTGTGTTCAGAACTCTGACTAATCTGAATCTGCTGCCAATACAGCCCATGACTTCTGTAATTTTCTGTAGCTAGCAGAACGCTGCGGTCTCGACTGTCACATGTCTTCTTTAACCATCATTTCCACTTCAGAATCAGAGCACATGTTGAAGCAATAAGTAAAGCAATAATTAGCAGAGAAGAAGCTTTAATAAACTGTTCACTAGTCTGTTACTTATCTTTGATCTACTGCAATAGTCATGTACAAGCATAAAAATAATAAATGCGTGGGCATAGTAACCAATAAGCAATGCTTAATTGGTATTATCAGCATGTCGACACATGTCTTTGACCAATTGGTTTTCTGTTAAAAGTCATTTAATTAATGTCAACCATGTCACACAATCACAGAGCACATTGACTCTCCACTAATCTTCACTGCGAGCATGCATTAGCATTCAGCCACATTAGCATGTCCAAGGCTGGTTCCTTCCAGACGTTATCCAGATTAATCTAGATATTCGCCTTCCCTTACACTGTTGGCGCTGAAAAGCGGCACAGCGGGTAGGTCAGCACGTATCAGGTTTGCTAATGGATCCTCGCTCTCTCTCTCTGTGTTCTGCCAGGTACTTCCCCATGGGCCACCCAGTGTCGGTGCATCTCTACTTCCAGTCGGACCAGTTCCAGGGCTACCTGGTCAAGCACCACGCCACCAATCTGGCAACTAGCAAGCTGGAGACCATGGAGACCTGGGTGGCACCCAAGAAGAACTTTAAGCTAGCCACCCCTCCCAGCAGCACATTCAGCAGGTTGCAGTTCGCAGAGGTGAGTCATTATATTAGCCCGCGTGGTTTAGCATTTCTTTTTAATTTACATTGATCGGCATGGGTCACAAAATGATCAGTCAGCCATTGTCAGTGTCAGGAAATGAGTTCCATTGAAACCCTAAGTACTACATAGTAAGATTAAATAAGGTAAAACTTTATTGTCAGTTTACACAGACATTTTCCTTTCATCACATGCTCCAATAATCAATCAATCAATTTGTATTTGTCACATGAAATCGTACGAGGTGCACAATTTATCATGAAGCAGAATGTGGCCATCAGATCGGCACATAGAAAAACAGTCACTTGGATGGCACTGGGACTCCAGGATTTTCCGAGTTTTGGCGAAAGTACACCACAGCTCCCGACATCCTGCTTTTAAATCGACGGAGGCCAATCAGCTCACTGTCCGACGCCTGCACACTGGCTAGCAGGATGCCCAGCAGAGAAGTTGCAATCAGTGTTCAATTACTCCACGCTTGTCTGGTGCCTCCTCTGATGTAAAGATGGAAATGAACGGAGAGATTGTCTGTGCTTGTCGAGTTAGTTGGGATCATAGCCATTGGTCGTAGCTGATAGCCACTTTCACCTTTTCCTCTGTGTTTACTCTGATGTTTACATTTGAAAAACTTTGACTTGGATACTGGTGAGTTGATATCCTGATGAGCGAGGACGCAGAGTTGGTCTTGCTAGCTGGAGCTCATCTTTTCCAACTTTTCCACAGTGTTTATTCTGATTAGCTGGCTAGCTAGCCCAGGCTAGCAAAGTCGGCAGGAGACTGGCAAGTTGATTTCCCCATCCTGATCCGGGACTCATAGCCACATGCCATCACCGTCCAACGTCAACCACATAAAGCACAACTAATGTTTGTAAAATAGACAAGTCTGTGAACATTTTGCGGAGCTGACGGAGAGGCGACTGGATAAGTCCATGCCCTCTAAATTAGATCTGGAATGGAAAGAATGACACAGAAATCTGCATAAAAACATCTGTGAGGTCACCCTACAGTAGTGCTGCACGATATTTTGTTTCATCGTCTACATCGCGATGTGCGCATGCGCGATAGTCACATCGCAGGACGTTGCGATGTTGACGCTACATCTTCTTTGCTGCTTGATAAAAAAAGTAAACTTTCACCGTTCTCCTTTTCCATGATTGTTACCGGCCGACCCTTCCCCTTTAAGACAGGTGGTCATGTGACGTAACGTTAGTCTGACGGGAGGGGGGGTTGTTATGGGAAGTGAGGCTCTCCCGTGTGTAGAAAAGTATCGTAATCGGCAGCTGCCGTTGACACAGTGATGCACGTGCTTTTCCATGGGTAGTGAAGCTACAGTAGTCAGTGTTTTATGTTCGCTGCAAAGACAAACTAAATCACCTGATTAATGCAACGTTATCACGACATATCCCGGCCATTTTTCACCGCAGAAAGCTGCTACCAGCCAGGCTAAAGCTAACATAGTTAGCCTAAAGAAACAAGGCGTCTGTCCCAACTAACGTTATGGTTCGGAGCTGCGACGCTGGAAACGTAACACTAATCTACAACAGCAGTCTGTTTCTGATATAACGTCATTTACACTGATCTAAGTGCACTTGGATACACAGTTTGTTGCAAGAGTGTGACATGCAGGCTCTGCATGCACAGCAAACCAACAATCATGATCAATTTTAATCAATTTATCAAACAACCAAAGCAGGCCCCGCTAGTCGACCACAACCTGACATTTAGAGGAAGCAACATGCATGCATTATTAATATCATTCACTTTAGCCTGGATTGATATTATATGAATACAATGGTGTCATGTCAGTCAACCAGTGTATTTCTTCCTAATTTCCCTCTCCAAAATCACTTCAGAAGAGTAGTCACAGCGCTTACTTGCTTTGGTTTTTGTAAAGCATTAAAGTTCAACAAAGACTGGTTCACATAAGAAAATTTACTTTTTCATTTTTATTTTCTTTGTAGATGCACTCCTACAAAATCACCCCAGTAGTTGAGAATGATTTAGTATTTCTAAATAGGGCTATTTATGTCCTCTTGTAAAAATGAGTCTTTTTTTCATATCGCAATATATATCGCAGGGAAAAAAAAATCGCAATGTAAGTTTTTTCCAATATCGGGCAGGCCTACCCTACAGCAATCATCACAAACACATGATTGAAACACACAGCTCTTCAGGATATAATTAGAGGTGAGACATACAGCTCCTTGCTATGGTGGCTTTATATTCATTGCAATGGCAACCTTTTCAAGACTCAAAGCAGCATCGCCTATCCCCACACAATTAAACTGGTGCCTGTAATGGCCTTGTAAAATGTAAATTGATTGAATTCATCCAAGTTTATAGGGATGAGCGCTTCATGTGCTGCTTATTTGTTGTTTCCTAATAGAATGTCTTCTCACCTTCACACTGGAATGCTTTCCTTGATTGTCTTGTTATGTTAATCTGTGTTTCTGTTTACCACAACGCCTGTTTAGGATACAGCAGCTCGGCTGTGATGTGACAACCACAGAGTGTCTTTTTAAAAAGGCCAAAATTAACCGAGTGAATGTAAATTGACCTTATTCTCTGGTTTATCGTGCACAGCTTTGTAGGAAGCAGAAATGTCAACAAACTTGAATGAATTTGTTTGTGCCCGCGGACCACAGTCGTACACCTGGACACACCTTGACCCTGTTTTACAGGTTCCAGCTGTCTGAATGTGAGTTCAAAAAGATCCAGACAGCCACGCGGGTCTCTCTTACTAAATGTGTGCGTCTAGCCTGTGAAACCGTGAGTGACAGAGAAGTGATGTGGGCTGTGGCTTTTATCTGGATGCTCAGCCTGAGAAAGCGTTCACTGTCTGGCACTGTGCAGTGGCTGTCAGTTAGTCAGTCTGTCCACCTGTCATTCAAAACGCGAGCAGAAAGAAACTGAATAAGACGGCACAGCGTAGCAGCAGTAACGGCGCTTTTTCTCAACTTAGCAGATATGACCCATTATACTAAAGCTATTCGCTGGAGTTTGCCAGATAAACCATACTGTACGGTTGGCTTAACAATATGTTCCCTGTCCTCCTTTCGACATAAAGGAAGACAGATATGTCTTTCTTTTCACTCCTCTACTGCCGCCTCCCAGCTGCCTTTATAGGCATGATTTAGTGTTGGACCACTTACTGCCCACACAGTTAAAATTAGTATTTCACCTCAAGTCAGACTTGACATTGAGAGGCATATTGCTCTTTTTTGGACAAATCTTTTTCAGTAGAATGACTTTGACTGATGGTTTAGTCCTTGCTCTACCACAGTGTACATACATATTGTGGTAGAGGATATACAGGGGGTGACAAAATAACAATTGTATGTATTCCAGTACAACAACCTACGGCCTCGAAAATTATGAAACAGCGGAATCAACATTTGTCTGACATAGTCTGAAAATCAATGAATGAGCTTCAAAAAGGTGTTACGGCACTTTTGTATTGGATACTGTGATTTGAAATATGGTGGACTTAGAATTTAATGTGACTGCTTCCTGTCTCATCTGCAAGGAGAAAGTTATTGTTCCGAATATAATTTCAAAGGCTATCTGTTTCCAGTCTTTATGCTACACTAAGCTAACCAGCTGCTGGCTTCATGTCTATTTTACAGAAAGCGGTATAGAATTTCCAATCTAACTCTCGGTAAATAAGCGAATAAGCACATTTCCCAAAATGTCAAATGATTTATTTAAGCCTGTTTTGATGCCTCACAGAAAATCTCCTGGTCTCTGTCTTGTGCTGTCTGTTCTCCAACCTTCCTTCCTAATTCATCGCTCCACAGTGTATCTTTATTAGCAAGCATCCAGCCGTCTTACCCATAGTCCCTCAGTAGTGTAAACGTGTCCCGGGGGAGTCTTCTGGTGCTGCTGGTGAGCACCTGTTTTTGATTACCCTCACAAAAAGTGCCACTAATAAGCCTCTGAATCAGGCCTCCAGGGGCATTGATGCCCTTTGGTTTTAAGCGGGGCCAGATGTAGACTAAGGTTGTCCATGCTGCTGCCTGATTAAATTGACCTCCTGTCTTTTTTAATGTCGGTGTGGGCGCCAGCAAGCCGGCAACGTGCAGAAAAGGTCTGCAGGGTTGCCAGGTCAGAAGAAAGAAATGGAATAGAGGTGGATTATGAAATGGGAGCATTTTATGTTTTCTATTACCGGTAAATCAGGTATAGAATTGAGCAGAGGATGAAACATGTAATATGGGTAATCAATACGAATGATGAGTTTCTCCTTCTGCTTGTCAGGTCAACAGCAGAGGATAAATTAGGGTTAAATCTGCTGAAATTAACAGTTGTTGACAGTAATTGCTGGTTATGAAGGGGAAATCTGAGTAATTGGTTCAAGTGAGTAAACAGTGTGAGTAAACAGGCCAGTAGAGAGGTGGGGGGAAAGGGGGATTGAGGTCACACTGAGGTTGCCAGATCAGCATTACTTCCACAAAAAGCATGTCCTTTTAAGTATAGCTATGAGCAAAAGAATGTCATAAGCCCCCAACTTGGTGAGCGGTCATGAGGCTTTATTGGGTATTGGTCTTAAGCCAAAGCTTATTGGGGAGAAGGAGCAAGGGACATGTTGAGTGTGGAGGTCATGGTAAGATGGAGGCTGAGGCTGTAATAGGCCAGAAGTTAATCCCTGTTTGACCCACTCTCAAACTGGAAGAAAGGATTTCTTGCTACTGGTGGCTCCATCTAGTACCTGCAGATATTCATTAAAGTTAATCACCAAGAGAGTGATACCTTAGTCACAGAAAGAATAATTACAAACGATAAACTTTGGAAATGTATTTTCTGCAAACTTTTAGCTGATGTAAATAGTAGTGTAGTGTATTTCAGTGGGCATAAGGACCTCAAGCTCTCTGCATAGAAATCCAATAAGTCAATATACAGTACTATGTATTTTATACTTTGTTTGGTAGGAATTGCCTGTGCGTACAGTTTATTCCATATGTGTGTGTTTTGGTGCAAAAAGTGAAAAGCCACTCGTCTGGCCTGAAACTGCTCAAAAAAGTGGAACTTGGACTGTCGCACCAATTGTACATTATTTATTTTGCACTTTACAGTAGTTGTTGTTTGTTGCTGAATAAACTATGGGCCAGAACTGAGTCTCGGGGGAGGGGGGGTCCCCCTCCTACAGTACCCACAGCATGTGAACATTGTCAGAATCTCCTGCTGACAACTCTAACTTTAGTCTGCCTTTTGCAGGCTCTCCCAATACTCCCTTCACTTCTTTCTGGGGCTCAGAACGAAAGTGCTGCCAATCAATTGGGGATGTAGTCTGTGCCAGTGAGTCAGTCTTGAATAAAGTGATGAGCTACAGAGGTGCCAGACAAGAGAGTTGATTAGTAATTTAAAGAGAAAAGAACCAAGGTCCAAGGGGCAGAAATGGCAGAGGTCAGTCCAATAATTGAGATGAAAGTTAGGTGTCTTTTACAGATGGCCAAGACAGACACACACACTGTCTCATTTATGCAAGTAATGTCTATTTATACTGTACATCGCAATCTCAATTCTCAAAGGATGGAATACAGAGTCAGTTCCAGTCAGCCATTGATCGTCCAGCAGGGTGAGGTTTTGTTAATCAGCTACCATTGTAATGATGAGTGCTTCCTAAAGCCGCCATCCCTCTCTCATTTCTGCCAACACCCAAGACATCTTTCTTTGTGTGTGTGTGTGTGTGTGTGTGTGTGTGTGTGTGTGTGTGTGTGTGTGTGTGTGTGTGTGTGTGTGTGTGTGTGTGTGTGTGCGCGCCCCATCTCCCCCATCAATCTCGATCGTTCTATGTGTCTCATTTTGCATACTGCACAGTTTTGCAATCTCTGCAATCCAACACACACAGATCACTTCAGTTGCAGTCTTGACCGCAATAAAGGCATTAAAGGCAATTAGCTGTACTTTTTTTGGGGGCGGCTATATTTCATTCCAATTCAAATCAAGTCTCGTATTGTTAAATCATAAGTTCAAAAGACATGACATGTCAGTTTAATCAAACTAAAAAATGTGTATGCTAAATGTTAATTATGTAAGCCTACAGGATGTAATCATCTTAAATTGGCTCAATGTTCCACTGGCAGTCCTCCAGTGTGCGGCAGGCTGGCAGCTAGTTCCATGTTCTGCAGCCAGAGGCACTGTATGTCTCATAACTCACCAGATATATATTTGACTTTGGTATTATCTGTCACATTTTTATATTCAGCCTATTTATCTCAAAATGGTCACAGAGAATGCAGCATTCTGGGTCTTTGTTGAAGCACTAAAACCTCATTTTTATGGAAGTTTTCTCCCAAGTCTCCCTTTCTTTCCATCAGAAGGCTGTGTTTGCATACAGTGTCTGTATGTACAGTGTCTTCCTGTGTTTGGGTTTCTTTTCTACTGATGTCAGGTTGTAATCTTCTCCACTGTAGTTTATGTTTAGGACAAATAATGGTGTTCATTGCCCTTCCTTCACTCTATCTCTCTGAAATGTGTTCAGAGCGTAAACAGACATGCATTTGATCTTTACCCCTAGGGGTTATGGTCCTCAGCCTGCCTCTCATGTTCCTTGTCAAAGATATACTCTGGCATACAGTACCAGCAACTGTGGACAAATAGACTGTAACATGCAGGATGAAACAATCGGGCTTGTCAGCTTCTGCATATTATAACATTATATAACGGCTGTGGGAGGGTTGGGCTGGAGTTTGCTGCTGTTTAGTGAAAAATACATGCTGAAGATTATTTCCCATGATAATTCAGTGCAGATATTGGTTGGTCTTAACAGTATGGTCAAATGGTAATGCATGCACAGCGTATGTTACTTATTTATGTTCACTGTGCACATGCAGCATCCTCTCCTTGTCTTTCTTATCACCTCATTCTGTCACTCACGCTTGTCTCCCTGTTTTCTTTCCCTCTGATTTCCTTATTCACCTTTTTTCCACTCTCAGATCGGTACTGAGTGGGATGCCAAAGAACGTATGTTCAGAAACTTTGGCGGCCTGATGGGCCCCATGGACGAGACAGTGGGCATGCAGAAGTGGAGCAAGGGTCCTAACGTCACCGTCACAGTTGTGTGGATCGACCCCACCAATGTCATCGCGGCCACCTATGACATTCTGATCGACACCAGCGCAGAGTTCACACACTACCGCCCGCCGCTCAACCAGCCTCTGCGGCCCGGTGTGTGGAGCATCCGCATCCTGCACCACTGGAGCCCTGTGGCTGAGATGCACTTCCTCATTGCCCCATTGGCCTATAACAAGCACCAGCCAATACGACAAGGTGAGAGAGAGATTCAAACAGCCATTTATTGTAGCTTCATCATAACACAAAATGACTATTGATTGTATTATTTGTACAAATAGCCTTGCCAGACTTAATGCACTGCTGTGTTGTTCCTTAACACATAATCATTCATCAAAAAAGTACTTAAGGTGTTACTCTGAATGCCAAACTCTCTGCTCCTCATGTCAGAGGGTAATATTGTTTTTACTCTCACTACATTTATCTTACAGTTATAGTTACTAGTTACCAGTATATTAAGATTTTGTATAATTCACACACATCACAAATCTCCATCTTCTTCAAGCAATTTTTGTCCTAAGATCTATAAGTTATGTTTTACAACGTGAACAAAAAGTGAAAACACAGAAATAGTGACTGCATTGGGAAAACTTTGACCTGTTTTAATACAACTGGTTTCATTCATTTTTCTAAAACAATTCCATTATTTACTTGATTTTAGGGCAATGGGCTCTATTTATTTTGTATTCCATCAAAAGTCTCCCATTTATTAATAGAACATTCTATTCTATTCATTCAATGGATTTCTAAAAGAAACAAGTTGGAAATAATCTAACCAGACTGGCGTTAACGCATTATTTTAAGAAGAGTTGCAGTGTAAAACATACTATGATCATAATGTGATTTAAAGTAGTTTAAATGAAAGTAATATTAACTCCACCTTGCATCGAAATGCTGAAGGTGAATGCACAGGTAATAATAATAATCCAATAACATAAAATATCAAAACACTATGAAAGGGGCCACTCTAGAGAATGAGTACTTTTACTTGTCATACTTTTACTTAAGTAAAAAATGTAATGCAGGACCTTTACTTGTAATGGAGTATTTGTACAGTGCAGTATTGTTACTTACATACTTCTTACTTCTACGTATCTAATTTTTCTTTCTTTTTTTAGCTAGTTAAGCACTTTGGTCAACTATCGTTGTTTTTAAACAAGCTATATAAATAAAATTGAACTGAATTGAACTGAACTAATATTTTGTCGTGCACCATAAATAGTTAACAGTTCAATCCACAACAGTCTGACAGACTCACAAACTCAGCACTATAAGCATTACAAAGGAAGTTATTGCAGAGTGGAGTTGAATACATAGTTACTTGTACTAATAATATGTTGCATGATGGACAAGCTCATTTTAGCTTTGAATCTTTACTGCAGATCAGTAGTTCAAATACAGGATGTTAGAAAATGAAATTACAGAGCTTGAATACACATAGTGTTTATGTTTGACAGACCAATATAGTGTCACAGAGTGTCTTTGCATTCACTGTGAAGTAACGATAGCTAGTTTAGGTGCTCTAAAATGTCTGCAGACTCACACAGAGCCTCGTATTTGCATTGATGCCCTTTCTAATCAAGCCTCTGGGCCTCTGCAGAGCCTGGTAGTTTGTCATCAAGTCACCCTTAATAACCCAGCGACCTGCTCATACACACTAAACAGAGTGTTAAACAACAGCGCACTTAGCCCTCCCAAAACAATGACACAATTAAATCAATCAGCCAGCATGGACAAGGGGCAAGACTGCATTGTTGCGGCCTGTAAGCAGCCAGTTTACTCTGAAATCACATGAGAGTTGAGACGCTAGCTTCGGCATAATCATGTCTTTCTCCTTTTAATAATCTCACTGAGCTGTTTTAATGATGGAGACAAATAAAGATACAGCTTTGTCTTCGACCTGAGTCTCAGCGGGGCTTTTCGGGGTCTGTTGTGCGAGTTAAATATTCATCTCTGGGTTTTCAGCTGTTTAAGTTAATTATGCCCTAGCTTCCAGACACCTGGGTAGCTCACCTGGTAGCGCAGGCACCCATATGCAGAGGCTCAGTCCTCGACGCAGTGGCTCAGGGTTCGAGTCCGACCTGCAGCCGTTTGCTGCATGTCTTCCCCCTCTCTCTCTCTCCCCCCTTTCCTGTGTACAGCTGTCCTGTCTATTAAAGGCTAAAATGCCCAAAAAATATCTTTAAAAAAAAAATTTATGCTCTTCCCATTGATGTATTGATGTGTGGAGAAATGTGCCAGGTACTAATTTAACCGTGTGTCACCATAACACATTTATTTGCATAGTGTTGTAAGATTAGTAGCATCAGATAGGGTCAGTTGCCAGTTGTTCTGGATTCACTGGTGATTTGTTTGTGATTCATTGATTCAAATGGTACAGTATGGACTTAAAAATAGAAACACTCCTACCATGAAGTAACACAATTCAGCCTCCAGCCCAAAATACCCTGAATCAACACCTCCTTAAATCAGTTTTGACTCTTTTGAAGTAAAAGTACAAAAGTATTACCAACTACGTAAATTCAGTCGAAGTATCAAAAGGGAAAGTACTCATTATGCTATATATATACTACTATATGTGATGTTGTTGGATTACTGTGTAGCAGCATTTTACTGTTGTCAAGGAAAAAAGGTTGGGAACCACTGCTGTAGACCAATATGCGGTGTTTAACATGGTTTGGTTTTTAAAAACTTAATCTCAAAAGTAACTACTAACTCTGATCATCATTAAGGTAGTGGAGTAAATATAGGACTGTTTTACTACTGTGATTGCATACTTAAAGCAAGAAATAACCCAATCTACCTCACAAATGAAAAGTTGCATTCATAAGCAATGAAATGCACCTTTATTCAGTTCAGTAGATCTAAGAATATTCCTGCTACAGCCTCACTTGGTCTGGTATGACCAGTATATAGTATATAGTGGCTAATGTTAGCAGACGGTCAATAGATATTATTGACATTATTGAGTCAGTTCACCGACTTTAGGACTCTTCTAATCTCTATGTGCTACTGTTACACTAGGTTTTAGCATTTAACAGATAAACAATTTTATCGCAAAAATAAAACATAGCAATCCTCACCAGAAATAAGTGGAATTTCAATGTTCCTATGTGCTGTTGTTTCCACGTGTGGCCACAGTGGCTGCTGTTCAGCAAAAGTGATAGTCACACTTTGTATCAGAACGTTTTAGATGTTTTCTAGCCTTGTGTTAGACTGTGTATTAAAATACCAATGGATTAGGGAGTGGTAGCGGGCTCCAGTCATATATATGGGTGTTTGGGCTACCCTTGGTTTACATTTGGATTAAGGATTGGGCCTTTAATTCAATTTCAATTCAATTTTATTTATAGTATGAAATCATAACAAGAGTTATCTCAGAGACACCAGAGACACCTAACAGATAGAGTAGGTCTAGACCACACTCTTTAATTAACACCGTAAGAAATGGCTGACATTAAAGGTGCTGTAGGTAGGATTGTGAAGATCCAGGACTTAGCCAAAACATTTGAACATCGACAACTTCTCAGTCCCTCCCCCCTTTCCACTAAAGCCCAAACGGTCTCCTAAGCCCCTCCCCCCACAAGGGAGAATGAATGCGTGTGCATGAGCAGTGATTGACACGCAGTTAGACCCCCCGGCCCTGATTGGTGCATCTGAACAGGGAGCTGTGGATTTTTGCAAATCACACTACAGGCTGTAGGTGGTGCCAGAGGAGCCAGATTTTTTTTTTTATTACCTGCTTCATGTAGTTCTACTGGAACATAGGGTCAGTTTCAGCAAATATGACAGAAAGTTAGTTTTATAAGTCTTACCTACTGCATCTTTAAGTAGGGTTAAATCATAAACATATATTTTATAATTTAAGGATACATAATTATTATATTATTAGATAGAGTTATCTACTTTTTAAGTGGAGTTTATAATCATCATGTAATAATCTCGTGAATGCCTGGCTTACTGTGGGCTGTAATGTGTGCTTTAGTCTTAGACGTTCCGCCTTTAATTTACTGCCATGTCTGGCACCAGGTTTCACTCCTACTGTACATGCAGTGCCAGTAAAACTTTATGACAAGGCCTTCCACCCGCATTGGCAGCAGCAGACTCACGCACACACACACACACACACACACACACACACACACACACACACACACACACATATACACACACAGACAGAACTCTACCCCGATGCACAACTTCATACTGTAACACTATCTGCTACCACAAAGCTAGCTGGCATGGTATGGACATCACCTTGCCTGGTGGAGCACCTTATGTCTGAATGCGTCTTTTCTGTCACCAGTACATGAAAAGCACTGATGTGTGCTCAGCCGTGCTTAGAAATGATGGCTAGCGCCCCAGTTAGAGTACCAGTGAGGAATTTACAGCTCCAGTGGAGCTCAGGGTGGAGACAGTGTTTCAAGGGGAAGTTGTGTCTATGTTTTCTGTCTTCCTGCCGGGTTTGACCGCCATGGGAAGAAAGAATGAGGGCGCGTCTAACCGTTTCCTTAAAGTCAGCATTGCAGTGGCGTGACATACCACATCAAAGAATGGAATTTAGGGAGTCCAGTCATACAAATCAATCCAAGTTAATTAGCAACCAGTCTAAGCTTTTCAACAATAATAAAGCAAATCATGTCCTCTGCTTTGATATTTTATCATTCATGTCTCCCTTTTTTCCTTCTCTCCCCTTCCTTTCCATACAATTCCCTCCCTTGACCACTTATTATCAACTTTTCACACATCATCTATCTCCTTCTCTGTTGTCTCTTTCTTCCTTCCCACGTATCTCCAGAGGATACTCTGAAGCTTCACAACGGGCCAACGAAGAACAGCTACATGGAGCAGAGTTTCCATGGCCTCAACCCGGTGCTCAACATCCCTGTCAGCCTGGGTTACGTGGAGCAGGCCAAGAGGAACGCGGCCCTGACCGGCCCAGAGCTCGAGCGTTGGTTAGACAGCCTGGTGGGCGAGTTGTGGGAGGCTGCCGACATCTGCGCCGTGGGCCCTACAGCCTGCCCTGTCATGCAGGCCTGCCCTAAGAACCCTTGGAGCTCCCTGAGCCCAGACCCCAAATCCCAGCTGGGAACCCCACGCGCAGACGGGCGCATCAGGTAGCAGCGAGGCCTCCAGCTGGACAGGAGGCCACAGCACAGGAGATTCACTGTTGATTTTTATTTATTTAAGGGGTTTGCTGCAGGTGGAGAAAGGAAAAGTGTTATTCCTCTGTCTCGGGAGAAGAGGGAAACAAAAGAAAAAGTGGATTTCCTTGGGAGGTTAGTGAGAGTGTCTGGACAGAAAACGGGGCGAATGATTTTCAGATCCTCCCACGGGGTTCCTCCTTTTCGGGGATTATGCTGGCTTTGCTATTTCAGTTTCTCAGTGTATTTATTTTTCTTCTCATGGCTGAGTTTTACTGTGATCAAACGTTGCAATTGTCGAGCATTTATTTTGCCGTTGAATGAATTATGAAGTCAGCTTTTAAAGCCCTGCGCGGGGCACAGCGGTCATGCGACACTGGTAGCAGACGAGGTTCTGCTGCAATAAGGCCTTAGCTGTAAGACATACACGAGGAGGTAGTCTGATACTGAATTAAATGTTCCTCCTTAAGTGTAAGTCCACATAAACACCATTTGATGAGATCTGAGTGTTCAGATACACCCAATCAGTCGAAAAAGATTGTTTTGATACGACTCAAATGCAGCACTATTAAAAGCAAATGTCCCGTTTATGGAAAACAAATATTTTAGAATTATTAAAGCTAATTACTTTGAAACTCTTGAGTTTCTGATAGTTCAGTGGCTCAGTTTGTAAATCAGTAGAATAAATCAGTAACAGCAGCCCAACTTCTTCTAGTTCAGTGCCTGATCAGGATGTGGAACTGTTGTAACCATCTGCTGCAGTCTCATTTCGTAAATATGGGAATAGAGAAATGCAAATACAGAGGCCTTCTCAGAATAATTAAACCTATTTGGATTATAATAGAAATTTAATGTAGAAATTTTAGTGTTCTAAATTCATAAATGCTTCATTTGTGATTGTTGTACAATAGTATTTTAAGACTCCACATATGTAGGTTTGTTTTTAATAAAAACCCAGATGTTTTTTTTTTTTACAGTAAAAGGCAGAGGGCGTCTTGGTTTTCTTACCAACCTGCCTCAAACTTGAAACACAATTATCTCAAACTGACCTTAAAATACTCATCCTCATTTTCAGTGTCATCTTTTTTACTTTCTTTCAGTCATTTCGATGACACTTTATGTAGTACATGATTATACAAGAAGTCTCAAAAGTTGTGTGAATGAGAGTGTTGAGTCCATGAGTCACTATTTATTTATAAGTTTATATTAATACTGATATTTTTAGTCAGTGACTAAATAACTGCGACGCTGCCTTGGCAGCATGATAAATATTTTTTTGTATAGAAAGCCGCCTTTATTTACAAAGGCCAACACCCCAAACTTTTACTGTACCTTTTTATGGCCCGCACCTCTGTGTTAGTCAGTGTTGTCCTGTCTGAATAGATCTTCTTGTCTTGGTTTCTTACATAGCTGTTTACCAAGTGCATCACAAGAGAAAGCCACCCTGACCTGTGAGGTCAGAGTTCAGCTACCGCTAACAACCTCACCAAACGGCGAAAAACACTTTTCACAACAGAACGCATTGGACACCGTCTGGATCGAAGGGGAAACTGTGCTTTTTGTTGGTGTTTGATGGTTCTTGTCAGTTTCAGAATGATAGTGAGTGGTAGTGATCTTCATGCTGTGACAATATTGTACAATTTCAAGTGACTATTATATCGTGTCTTGATTGCAAAATGCATAATTTATTAGATCAACTCTATCTAAGTACCTTTTCTGCCATCAAGACAATCCCTGGACATTTGAGACAAGTTAATCACACTGAGGGAAGCTCCTGTACCACAACCCATCCACAACAAGAGGTACGCTCTGATATTCGTTTTACTTTGAAATAAATTTCATCTGAAGCCAATTAGGAGCTCAATCTGTGATTGTCAACATTGTTTAGCCACCAGACAAGCCAAGTGCGTGGTTCTGCACCGGCTAATTAAGAGACATTACTGTTCATAAATGTCAAGCTCACCTTGCCTCTATGTCGGATGTGTCAATTGCTATCACTCCTTCCCACTCAAATCTACACTGTTTCGGAGGTTGGGTTGTAGAGGACAATTTTTTTTTTTTCTGCTGCCACCTTTTAACTTATCGTGCCACCGTGCTCAGAACAACTACTTCACACAATACATAATATTATGTAAGCTCAGTGACAGTTTTGGAAAAAGGTGAATTAAGTAAATGTCACTCAATGTGGAAGTCCTATTTTGCAACAAAATTATTAACAAATGACGAAGATGTACATAGGTATTTTGTATTGAAATATTGTTTCAAAGGTATTGTACATGTAAATACAGATGTCGTAAAATTACATTGAATTATTAAGATTTTTTTTTTTTTTAAGTGTCAATAAATGGGCACAAAGAGTGAATTGATGGTGTTTATTGATCCAAGTACATAACCTCTTTCAGTGTTTTTGGACAACAACCGTGTCCTATTTGCCTCTCAGAGAAAATCACATGTCAGATTGTTGTTGTTCTTGCTGGAATGTATTGTTGAGCATCTGTTGCACAAACTTCTCTGAACTGACGTTTCCCCCGTTATTTTGTTCCGGGGAGGCTCTGTGTGCCTTAGCTGACTTTTAGAACCTTCTCTATCCATCAAAAGAAAAACCTTTATTTTATTTGTTTTTGACCTTATGTGAAGAATACCATGAGTTTGTTGAGTGATTCACTGGTACTGCAACACCAAAAAATATGTCTGCTGTTGTATATATCATTAGGCCTTCTGTCTTCATCAGCTTTTCTTTTTTTTTTCTTCCCTTTAAGGGATTTGTTTTGTTGTACTTGACTGGCTTGTCTTACTTTTCTCTGACTGCTTTTTGAAAATAAAAGTCTATGGAAAAACAGCTCAAACATTAAGCCTGCTGAAGCATCTTTCCACTATTACTCTGCTATTGCTTATTAAATATAAGTTGCTTTGCAAATATAGTCCAAGTCCATTTAACTGGGTAATATAATGCATTTAAGACGGTATATTTTGTATTTACTCACACAGATCATTAAACTTGAATCTTATTTTATGATTTTAATTTGTTTCAACTCCTTGTACTCTATGAAATACCAGTGCTTATAAACAAACCAGGCTTAGCAAAATGTGATTTTACTTACATTAAAGCTGCACTAATTAAAATGTTTATATTAACAATGGATCAAATTATGTGTAATGCCAAAGTGGTTGTTAGTAGTAGTGCTCATAGGGACAATCCCACAGAGAATTATCATCCAACTCTGCTGTTCCCCTCATCTTTAAAGAGCGTTTTAGTGTCTTTCAGCTCACTGTTTTGGTTTTTACAGCCCACAACTTTACTGTTTGGGTTCAATTCTACGGCTTTCATTGTTTCCAGTTGTAGCAGGCAGCTGTTTTCAACAACAAAAAAACTCACTGTATACTCCTGCTCAGCAGCAGACAATGGACAGACTAAGCAACTAGCTGGTGAACATAGTGAACATTTAGCAGCTAAAAGGAAGATATTTTTTGTCACTTTTCACTTTCTATACTATAAACTCAATACTTTAGAAATGTTCCCTGAAGTCCAATCTCTATACACCCATCACTTCCCCATCACTTCATGCCTGAAGTATTCCCCTCAGTCAAACTGAGGTAGTTAATTGTTAACTGCGGGTACAGTTAGTTGCTCCCATATGTTTTCCACCAAATTAGCTTTAACAATTCTCCTCTCGCAGAGATTCTCACCCGACGCCCACTTCATAACACAGCTCCCTAATATGCAGCCACAGGGAATTTCAAATGAATGATGACTTCCTATAAACAGGGCAACCAAAGTCATTCTAATTACCCATAAATACAGCTATGAAGAGCAGTTACACTTGTTTTTATTACAGCTTCTGAGAACAATAGTAGATACCTGTCAATAGAGAAAGGAATCTTAATGTGTTGTTAACTCTGTGTGTGTGTGTGTGTGTGTGTGTGTGTGTGTGTGTGTGTGTGTCAGAGGCTCTCTATCACAACACATTGTTTGACAGCTCTTGATCAAAGGAACACTACAGTTGCAACAGATCTCATTTACTGTCCCATAAGACTTGGGACAGGCAGTCTAATTAGTCCTGACTTGCTCTGCTGTGTGTGTGTGTGTGTGTGTGTGTGTGTGTGTGTGTGAGTGTTCGTTATTTATTTAAGGGGCCACCGGAGGAGTTTTGGAATTTTTAGGCTAAAAAGTCTTGACCCTCCCCTCGCCAGTAATAATTTTTGTATGACCCTCCAAAACCATTTGAAAAAGATGCATGACCCGTCCCTTACATGCTAGTTTAAGCTTAGTAAAGATGTATAGATGCCTTTTGATTTTTTACAGCCATAACATACTTGAGTTAACCTCTGAACTCTCATCTTACACATCACACTCCTCTGTTATGGTGTGGTGGCCATTTCAGTAGATTTACTCACTAACGTTGTGGAAACATAATAAGCATGGAAACTAAATGCACACTTCCTGCATTACAGCATTACTTCAAATACTAAGTTACCCCTCTAGTAAACTAGTATTCACATGATATAAAACAATAAAACATTGAGACCATTCAGCAAAGGACACTGGGAAATAACCAATTCAACACTGAATGACTATGGACTCGTCACTAGGCTTCCTCAGTCATTGTATATTTTAGCACATAGGTAAAGCTGCCGAAGCTGAACATTATATTCCAAAACATATATGTTTATTTTTAAAGCAGATTTTAAATTACATTGTAACAATTTAACAATTCGCCCTTATGAAATCCAATCGCGGCACGGCTGTCTTGGAACGCAATAGACAGACGGTGGTGGAATGCCCCGACACTTAAATTCAACTAAAATGTAACAGTGAACAATCAGTGTTGGACCTACAGTCTGTTGAGATGCCTCTCCAAATGCAGAAACGAAGCGCAGTCACACCAGAAAACGTAAAGACACATTGAGAAAAAAAAACCGTATTTTGCCGTAATCCAATGACATGAAAAAAAGTAATCCACAGCGATCAGTAGATCCACAAAAGGGGTCACGGTGTATCCAGCAAGGCCTATAGAGCGTCACATTCACCAGCCAGCTCCAAACAGGTGAACGAGGCCTCTCCACTTCGCCGTTTAAACAAAGTGGAATAAACGTATAAAAGTCCAAATCTACACAAAACCCGCAATCAATTAGTAAGCTGACATCACATTTATATACATGCCATTTAGGAAACCTTTATTGCAAAGTTGGCACGGCAAGATGTCCAGACTAGTGCAACAGTATTTTTATTTTTTTTTGCGCCCTGCTGCTCCCATCGTCAGCCAGGTAATATTTTTTTTACTAAAGCAGTATATGAAATCAGATGTATTACCTACCACCATTTAGTTGTTTTGTGTTATTTAAGATATCTATAAAATTCATTCTTTAAAAAACTCATTTTTTAAACACTGCAATTATCCGTTTCAGCCACCAGGGGGGCAGCTCCCCCTGCCCCATATGTCTATGCCCTGCCCCACAGCAAACTCATGGGTCAGACCCATCTGGTAGCAAAGGAGGGCCGAGACTAAGAGCTACATGAAAAAATATGCACCAAACAAGCCACTTTGAAATTTAGCTGTTTTCATAAATACAGAAGTTGGGTGACCCCCCCCCCCCAGACTAAAACATGTTGGATGACCCTCCCCTCAACAAAGAATAAAAAGATATGACCCTCCCCTATTTTTCTCCGGTGGTCCATTCCATAAATACCGAACGGTCCCTAAAGGCCGTTTTATGCTTCTGGGGAGGCTCCATGCAGAGCTTTCGCTGTAGCCTACGTAAGTGCCCTGATGTTTATACTTGTGCGCTGGTGTGTGCGTTGAGCCGGCATGTGTGTGTGTGTGTGTGTGTGTGTGTGTGTGTGTGTGTGTGTGGGGAGTGGGTGATAGAGCGAAGGAGAAGTGAGAGAGTGACGGCGATTAGCTTCAGAGCGAGTACCGTTTCTATAGTCATAGTGAGAGAAACAAAGTGTCTCCCCTGTGCTTTCTGACCACGGTGAGACATCTTCAGGAGGAACAGTTAACCCTCTCCTTGATATCATGTTGTTTATGAAGAAGGAGAACCAGGAAATGAATAGGGGGAAATGCAACACTACTAAGCCACGGCCGAGCGACGCTCATCGCTGCGACGCGCATCGCTGCGACGCGCATCGCTGCGACGTGTAGTTACATTTTTCGAGAGGTGCACGTCAGGCTACAGCGTAGGGTCCAGCGTAGACGCAGAGGGGTCTGCGGGGGTACGCCGTCGATTCGACGCAGAAGCATAACATGGCCTTAAGTGACAAAAGCAAAAATACATTGCGTGCTGGGTCACATGTAAGTGTGGGCGCGCCAGTAAAGGCGGATGTAAAAGAAAAATGTGCAGCCTTGTTCACCTGCGGCAGGAGGAGCAGTATTATGCTTGCTCGACTGCAATGTGAAACACTAAAAGCTATCCTGCTGATGTTGGGAGGAAATGACTCGGATTAATGGCAGATAAACACCCTGATGATCATTTTCAGCTTTTAACTCTAGCTTCATGACACATGCTGCCTGATTAATTAGCACCCCTGAATCGGAGAGGGATTGTAATAACAGTGATAATAGACATCTCTCTGCTGTGGCCATCTGCACTCGAGAGCTGGTGAAGCTACGTTTGTCACCACTGAATATATTTACAATGAAAAATGACTTTCTGATAACCTGTTCATTGTATTACACCATTGTTAACTGATATTACAGATGATGTGTCAGATGTACGGTTTTACTTACTGTACTAGTACCCTGATGCATTTCAATGTTCAAATTTGATTTGTTGTGAATATAAAACTATTATTTTGTAATATAAATATATATGTAATAAATACATAATACATAAATATATATAATATATAAATATAATTTATGTCATCAAATACCATAAAAAGTAGGCTATTTTGTTTGATATAATTGTCAGTGTGTTTCATTATCAACGGAGATTTGGGTTTTATCTATAAAGGCACTGAAGTACCATACTGGCAGGGCAGAAAAAAAGATGTGGACATCTCAATTTGACATGACAATACTTAAATTCTGAAATTAAGCATCGTGCAAACCAGTTCAAACTGCATTCTGCTCTGGACCTCAGATAAACTCTGGTGTGCTGCCTCTCTTATGCAAAATGTCTTCGAAAATATGCTGTTTATCCGTGCCCTCTAGAATGACACTGGAAAGATCATGGCTTATAGGTTAAAATTTGTTTACTTGATTGACTACTTGATTTCAACAACACAATTAAGCAAACTAATACTGCTTTTCAGACATTAAAAACTGGTTAAACCTTTAAACTTTCGACAGTTAAACCCCGATCAATCAGAAGCTACTATCATAGGTCCAGACGTCGCATTCTTCCCGGTACGAGAACCTGGTTTTATGTGATGCTGTCTCCTCACTCCTCTTTCTTAGAAATCCTTCTGTTACCTCTGATTTTCTTTCCTTCCCTCATCTTTCTGCTTCTCTCCATCTTGCCTTATATGAAAGATTATAAATGTGATATACAATATCATACATGGTATGTGCACATCACTCCTCTTCTCTCCACTAATGTTTACTTAAATTCAATGTAATAAGCTTATATTTGAAGTCACTACCCCCCCCCCCCCATCTAATAGTGAGATACTTGATGATTGATTTCAGCTTTCATCTCTCATCCTCTTGCTATGTAGCCTGCAGTTCTGAGATACTGAGCATCAAGATGTTTTACATTCCAGCTGGCAAAACTGTTCTGCAGGCACTTATCTTCAAACCAAGCCAGCATCCTCATGGTACGCTGAATGCAAAATATCAAAGATTTATGACATTAAGAAATTGTAGTTTCAATATTCAAACAAAGACTATGTGGCTAATGTTTAGGAGCCTCCTCCATCTGTGGAAAACTAGATGAAGGTCATTCAAACGAGACGATGTCTGAAACTGAAAATTATTGTTTTATGTGGAGAATATTTCTTTAATATTGTTGTTTAGTGTGCCAAATGAAATCGAGCTGATTGTTATAACTTCATCAGAATCAGAATTAGAAAAGATTTATTGCCAGGTAAGTAGCACTTACTAGGAATTTGCTTTGGTTTGGTGCATACGTATAAACATATTTAAACATTAATATGAAATAAACAAACAATGAATACAGAAACAAATAATACATACATATAACAAATAACATTTAAAAGAAAAGAGAGGCTGCATGGATTAGTGCAGGATGTGCAAAAAGATATTTGAGGGATATGCAAAGTTCAGGATATATATTATAGTATAAGCAACAGAGAAGAGAAAACAGAGAAGTTTATATTTAATGATATTATTCTAACTCTAGCACAGATATTGTGCTTTGCTTGATGTCCAGACTTCGAAAAGCCACTTTGCATTTGGAAACAATGAAGACTATCAGTCAAACTTGGGGCCGTCTGATCGTGAAGCTGGCAGCCAAGTCAGGTGTCAATCCGATTCCATCTGGCCACTGATGCCCGTCGGCCTGCCAACTCGCAGATGGCGAGAAGAGTCAATCCGCTGTTAACCAGCACATGCAGATCTGACTTAATATTAAAACTATTCTACCTCTCTTGATCAAGGCTCTGGTTCTTAGCTGGACATGAGCAGACGTGACGTTATCCCTCCCAGATACCTTGTGGACTATGTTCTAAAGTGAGACTGTTGCTTTGTTCTCTCAAGTAGCAGTTACTTGTGCTGTGTACTTTAGTGAAACAAGGACGTTTCTTTTTGTGAGAGGGGGAGGAAATGTCAAATTTACAAATTATTCATATATTTGAGTTAATCTACAAAAATTGTATTTACAATGTTTATACAGTTTACTTTTTACATATTTGTGTTTAAACAGTCAGTACTTGCATCTTTACATGTTTCATTATTTACATCAGAAGTTAAGAATCTACCGCTGTGGATTTCCTCACATTTACCTGAGTCTAAGTTCTGCTAGCGTCTGATTGGTTGATTCAGCTACATGTGATTGAGTAAAACGAGGAAGTGTTGTTGTTGTGGAGCTGATGAAGTGAGAAGAACAGTAAAGTGCTGCTTAACAAAGTTACCGTCTCCATCTAGCTGTTTCTTCTTATTTAGAGTGACACAACCACCACATATTGAACCGTCACGTTACAGAATTAACAAAGCACAGTTACAAGACTAACTGTATTATACTACCCAATCACGGAAGTATTTAACATTAATAAAATGTACGTCTATGCTTTCTTGTATTTTATTTTAATATAAAAAATGCCATTGTATTTACTTCCTGAAAATGTTCACATTACAGTCTCTAAAGAAAAAAATGCTCCATATGCATTTCTCTATTTTATTTAGGTGAAGTTTCGGCCCTCAGACCTTCAGAATCAACAAAGTCAATCAAAGTCAGACACATGCACTGAAGTTATAGAGGCCACACCCTAGTCACGTCACGGTCTTTAACAACCTCCCTCAACAGGGCTCTCAAGTTTTGAAGACAGGCAAGAGTGACATTCATAACTCATCCCGTCTGTGTTCTCTGAGATTTGGAGGAGTCGTGATATTTTGAGAAAAATAGTTATAATATTTACTATATTTCATATAATAATCTACCTGCACCATAGTCTGCTGTGCATTACGTGATTGCTCTGCTGATATGGTAGATCTCAGACCTTCTGACAGACACAGAGCCCCGTTTGAGACTCTGGTCTCTGAATGAGCGAACGTTTAGGGAAGTGTCTGTACGCTGCTCTGTGCTTTTTTTTTCATTGGTTGTCGCGTTAAATCTTATCCAGATACAATAGTGCTATTTTCTGATTGGATATTGTGTAGCCCCTTTCTTTTTTTTGATTGGCTGATAAGTGGCAGGCTCAACTAAGAACTCCAGGGCAGACGCGCTTGATTCCTGCCGGTTCCATAGTGAGAGCGGGCATGCCAGAGAAATTTTGGGCGCTGCGGCATATTAAATATATTATAAATAGTTTTTCCGCGTGAGAAATACAATGTGTGGCGGGAGTGCGTGACAAAAGACCGAAATGAGTGACTGTCACGCTCAACGCGTGACACTTGAGAGCCCTGCCGCAATCACAAACACCCTAAAGCTAAAGTGACACTGCATTTTTCCTAGCCTGACAAGCCAGACCCACATCAAGATGTTGGGTGTGGGAACTCACCATTGGATGGGCTCAATCCGAGTGGCGGGATAAACAGTTATCTTTCAAATTCCCTCTGCACGCAATAGGATAGCGCTACAACCAACCAGAGTAACGCTAGTAGAGTTGGCAAAACTCTGAACACATCTTCCTTTTTTAAGAATGACTTCAGCGCCGTTCTTTGTTCTTTTCTCAAAGAAAAGCTTAACTCCAAGTCTTCCAGAGTCGCGGACAAAGCCGATTCGAAAGACCGCTGTTCGCCAGCAGCAGCAGCCATCTTCTTTGTTTTCAAGTAGCAGGGAATTCACGCGGAACCGTCGCAACTCTGCAGTCATTATGTTAAGCCCGCCCACCGACTCTATACACAATGTGATTGGTTTTTCCAGCTCACAAGCCAACGGAGAGTTGCTAGACTGACCCTGGCTGTAAATTACATTTGCTGTCGCTAGGGTGCATCTAGATTTCTAGGCTACATTTTTCCCTGAACGCCCCCAAACTTGGGTTCCTTTACCTAGGACACTATTGATGCAGCCAAGAGAATGAAATCTATTCAGTTTAAAGAATTTGTGAGAGCTCAAGGCTATTCATTCTTTCATCAGCTACACTGAATATGCGATCAGCTTCACTGATTTTCTTCCTGCGTGTTTGTTATGGCCCAACCCCACTATTATGCCCTTTTGAACAATTCCTCCTTGCAACATTCATCAGCACCACTGAAAATGTTGTTTCCTTGCGACTTTTAAAAAATCTACACTGTGGCCAGTGAAACACTCAAGCTGAGATGAGAATCGAATCTGAAACTGTGGGTTGGGGAAACTACCATTTGAAACCACTATCACCAGCCACTAAAAGATTTAAACAAGATGGAAATGGTTAGTCTTTGATCACCCGGTGTCTGGTAATGACACTTATCTCTCCTATCTTTTCTCTAGTGGACAGAATAATGACATCATTTTCTAGGGCCAACGCGCCTCTGCTGCTCCATGCAGCGCAGCACGCTCTTAGCTGCACATCCCCTAGAAAACACTACAAAAAGATCCTTAACAGTCAAATCCGATTTGAAGCACCGCCATGCTGCACAGCTCCAACTTATACTGCCGGGTCAATATATTTCCAGCCAGGGAGAAGAAAGGTAGTATATGCTTGTGAGCTGGAGTGGGTGCTAAATATTAAATATTTTATCGACAAAGAGAGCGTGCAAGCTGGAAATGTAGCAGTATTTGGTGCTAGACACTGGGGGAGCAGCAGTGAGTGGTGACAGGTTGGTGCCAGTGTTACGTGAGGAAGTGTTTGAAAACATCAGCAATCTGACGGATAACAACACCAGAAGTACGTGGGCCAAAGCTGCATGATCAGAGAGGTTGGGGGAAGGCATTCGTCAAGTCTCCACTTATACACCTGCTGGTACAAGGTGTGTGTGTGAGTGAGTGGTAGAGACAAGCTTTTACTCTCACGGAAAATACATGACCACAGGTGAGGAAATCCAGCTGAGATTAATGTGAGTTCACACACAGGTTCATAAATGTATGTATGGAGGAGAAGAATGGAAAGCGTCCGCGGAGATCTGCCGTGCATCAAGCTGACATGAAATTTAAAGAAATAAAATTAAATAAAAACAACAGTGGAGAAGGTTTATAGATGTTGGACAAAGAGACATATTTCCTTTGAAGAAATACAAGAACCTGTCATTCTGGTTCAGTGCTAGTCAGACTGTACATTTCAAAGTCTGGACCCAAATCATGAAACAGTAGGAGAATCCAGCATAAAAACACAAATCTGGCAGTTTCATCCCCCGTGTTTACCCATCCTTCAACCAGAATATGCCCCAGGTGTCCTAGGAAGTTCAACTGGGCTGGAAATTTGACCCGTACACACACTTGTGTAGACCACACATTGTCTCTGTATATCTTTAAGGTAGCCCAAAGAGACCAGCTTGTACCACCTTAAATCTCAAGGAAAAAAAGGAACAGTATTTTTCTTTCACATTGATCTTCTATCTTGTTGATAGAAGATCACATGTTTTCCAACCAATAGATTGTTGGTGATGATAGGTCTCATAGTACAGTTACTACTTTACACACCAGTGATGGCAAGCTGTAGCATGAGTTTTTATGCATGCCATACGACAGGAATAAGTCTTTCTCTGGACAGTGCTGACAGACAGATATATAATGCAGGATATTATGTAATATCATGCTGTCCTTAACATTTAGGAACTGTTACATTTGGGTTATTTCCAGGCTGAGAAAAAATGAGCATGCTGGGGAATATTTCCATATAAAACTGAAACTTCATTAATACGTAAGTAATGACTTCACAGTTTCAAACAAGTAAAACTATTGGAGTTTATTAGCCAAGTTTGCTAGCTTAGTGGCTAGTTACATGCCAGCTAGTTTATATACTTGGGTAACGTAACACTTTCTCCATCCTAATTCTTGGGACACATTTGTGCTTTAAAAATAATGATTAACATGTTTTTGATAATTTAATTAGGTGTGTGTGTGCATAAAGTAAATGGTTTATTCTCAGCCAAAGCTACTTCTAATGTTTGGTGGGATGATACTTTACTTGAGCTACACAAATGGAAAGTAATTTAATCCAGTGAGAATTTGTTGGCTTTTTAAGTAATTTTTCTTCCTCTTAAAAATGTTTAATTTAATTTAAGTTTAATTAATTCAATTTTGTACTGAATGGGTTTTACTGCTATAGCTACTTGGTCTCGTAGATTAGACCAGTGTAGCTTTTGGTAGCTAGTGTTAGCAAACTTTAGATAGATATTGCTGTGCAACTGACATTACTGAGTCAGTTTGCTGACTTTATGTTTCAGCATTTACCATTATGCTAAAATTGTCATTCATGTCGACCGTGACCAAGTAGTTTTAGTTGACTAAACTAAACCAGAGTTTGCAAGAGTTGTATTGGTCATTTGTAACGGTTATAGGAGGCACTAGTCAATATCCACGACGTTCCACTTCCAGGATTGCTCCGGTGCCTCCGGAAATTCCACCGGATGACCGTTACCTTCCACTTTCTTTGTGTTGTAATTTTCTGGTCGATTTATGAGGACTATGGTTAACTGCTAACTAATCTGAGTTTTCTGTTGCACGACTAAAACAACCTTTGAACGGACACATGTTCCACCAAAACAAGTTCCTTCCTGAGACTATTTTGCAGTGGCACCGTGGCTCCGTCCGGCGCTTAGTACCGACCATGACGATTGTGATTGGTTTAAAGAAATGCCATGGTACCTGAGCATGTTTTTCAGCCATCCCGAAATGCTGTATGGAATAGCCAGACCTTCCTCTGCAGCGCTGTGGAGGAAGGTGTGGCAATGCAGATACGACCTGTTGTGTTTTTTAGGTTGGAGGACTTTTTTTTCATTGACACAGTATTTAGTGGTCTGTTCTCATGTAACTTATCACGTTCAACTTCATACTGTAGTCCTGGATTATTCAGGAACTACTTGTTGGATATTTATTATTTAGTGTATTTGATTTGATCTGATTTTGTCCTAAATCAAGACTTCATCTACATTATTGTAAAGGGTGACACCTCTGTCCAATGCCCAATTGGATATAATATGACAATGTTCAAACTAATCAAACTGAGAAAAGGAGGTTGTGTCTATGCTTACTGTAGATAACACCAAACAATACAAAAAAATACACTTTAAAATTGAAATTCAATACACCTGTAAAAAAAAAAGTGCCTCTTATTAAACTGAAACAACTGTACAGGAAAAAGACAAGAAGTTGTTTTTAAAAGCCTTTATCCCAAGCCCACTCTGTTGAATTAACACATTAGGATTATTCAATCCAAGTCTAACTCAGCCATCGATTCACTCAGAGCAAAGAGCCTGGGGTCGATTTTAAAATGCTGATCAGCTTTGTGTTCGAGTTAAGATGTACAGTGGAAATAAGTCAGGAGGGAGACTGAGAAGGAAGCAGAGAGACGGAAACAGAGAGAGACAGGGAAGGTGTGTGTGTGTGTGTGTGTGTGTGTGTGTGTGTGTGTGTGTGTGTGTGTGTGTGTGTGTGTGTGTGTGTGTGTGTGTGTGTGTGTGTGAAAGAGACAGTGACAAGGAGACAGCTCCCAGCAGAACTCTAAAACAACAGCATGTCTTGCTGACGGATGATACTCAGAGGCCGGCTGGCCAGCCATGCGAACAACCCATTCCCTCCTGAACAACCCGTCACAGAACAGGATCCACATCAGCAGTGCACAAGAGGAGAGGAGAGAAAAGAGAGATGGGAAAGGGGAAAGGAGGGGAGGGAAGGGGAAGGTCAGAAGAGGAGAGAGAAAAGGGTACAAGAGAAGTAGGTGAGAAGGGAGGAGATGGAATGATAAGGGAAAGACGTAGATCATGAGGGGAGAAAGATGAGAGGGAGGGAGGCAAAGTGAATCAAAGAGGAGGCCAGGGAGATTTCAAAAGGGCAGTTAAGCCGACTTTCTCAATTATTCATTTGGAAATCAATACAACCCCCAAGCAGCAGCAGCATGGGAGGTTAAAGAAAGAACGATGATGATAGAATTTCAACTGATTTCATTTTTAAGTTGTGATCAATTATTTAGTTCTGGATGCTTGTGTGATACTCACAAAAAGTGTTTTGTGATACAAAGGTATATTTGTTTTTTTAATAGTTTATTGTTTTGCTTTGAAGATGGATTTTCATATTTTTGGGTACCTTAATTTATAGGTTGATAATTTAAAAGTAATGAGAAAAATAAGGACATGATAATCCATATTGCGACAGTAGGTGGTAGTAGTAGTTTTCCACAGCACTCACTTTGTGAGTGCCGTATGTGAGTTCATAATCCAGTTGAATGGAGAAAGAACAACACTTCATCCAGTCTCACTTCTTTCTGTGTACTTTTTCCTGCTGTTTTAGGTTAGTTTCTACCACATAAAACAATACAGACATTTATAAGATGATCCTAGTCATAAGCAAGATGATATCGGCACGCTAATGTGTTGCTAATTAAGTTAAAAGTGAATTTGAACTGAAGTAACGGTAACCTCGCATGTCCCGTAATGGCGTCATGTCTACTTGTTATTTTTCCGATTTAGCTACATGCTATTATTTTCTACTGTGTTTTATCTGTCAGTGGCTCCTGGACATTGGTAAAATAAGAAAGTGAATGTGGAGCAGCTCATTATTGTAGTGGAATGTTTATTAGGTTATAGTTGTTTACCAAGCTAATCACTGCTATTCCTGTTTCGGCTACAGTAGCTTGAGCTAACGGGTTAGCCTATTGTTTGTGAAGCATTTGCTGTTTAGTCGTTCCCGCCAGTGCCGTTTCAATATGGACTTACCAGGTTTTCTTGCTCATGTATTTGGGTCACAGAGTTAGGCTGCGTCTCATTTCTCTGTCTTACCCCTTCCCCTTAATTTTGCGCGTTCATGTGAGAGTAAGGGCTATCCCAATTCTCATTTTGATCAAGGGGTAGGGCTAAGGGGAAGGGATAGATACCCCTTAGTTTTAAGCAAAGTCGCGAGCTTACTTGAAAGCAAGCGGTACCCAGAAGACGCTGAGCAGCCGGCAACAATGGCGTCCAGATCGACCAGAGAGACCCATAAATGTTAGTATTTTCGGCTTAAAGAATTGATTTCAAAATTAGGAACTTGTTTTGTGCTCTACGCAGTCCTGTACATATATATTTGCAACCATGTTTGTAATTGAAACGTTTTTAAAAATCACTAGTTTGCTACACTAACGCTAATGCTAACGTTACAATTCTTATTTGCACAACAGTCCTGCATTTCTCTGCCTTGAATGGACTCCATGCATGTCTACAGTGTTAACTAAACTCCATTAGCAGCTTATTTCGTTTGATATCAGTGCATAACACTACTTGCTTTGGAGACATCGATACGTGCTTTACATATACCGTCCTGTATCACACAGGGACGCTGGAGGAAACCCGTCAGCTGATCCACTTTTGGGCTAAAAAAGAGCAGAAATTTCTTGCGTTCATGTTGTAGCCATTCATTATTGTATTGGTACTGTATTATTGTAATCATGTGTGTAATACATTCCTGTTCATGCACTTGTACATTGTTGTTGGTTATGATACAGGACACTAATGAAATAAATGGGTTTGGAGGGAAAGGTTACTGGCCAACAGGCATCAGACTGTGATCTGGAATTTTTGTTTGTGGTCTTGTGTGTCTTCTTTTAGTTTTATACATTTGAGTGCCTTTTTTATATGTGTGTGACATGTAAGTTATGGTTATAATAGTTGTAATAATGTTATAATATATATTATATAATAATAGCTTTATGTTAACAAAGAAAGTGTTTCTGAACATCAATGACATTCAAAACAGTGATAACTGAAACAGATATACAACACACCATGCAGTATGTATGTATGTATGTATGATGACATAACCGTAACCAAGTGGTGTCTCATTTCATAGGGGTATATTTTCACCCCTACCCCTTACCACTCGGTTTTGAGGGACAAGGGCTAGGGGTAAGACGAAGGGGTAGGGGAAGGGGGAAGACAGAGAAATGAGATTCAGCCTTACTTTATGTTAGGCAGTTAATATGTAAATGTTTTACTATTAAAATGTGCTGATCGATCTCAGATGTAAACGTAGTCTCTTCTGTTATAATTAGTAATAAATACTAAGAGAAATGGTGAAAGTATTCACATTAGACACACCTTAATGAGAAGGTTGATGTGTTACTGTACTGTATATTGCATTAGTAGTCTCAATGAAGGTATAATATACAAAGACAGACATATATGATGTTTTGTATAGAAAAGAGTTTTATTTGTGACAATGAGGAACTCATTCCTCATTGTCACAAATAAAACTCTATGTTAAGATATTTATGTCCGAGCTCGACCCAAGCCTGACACAGTTAAAATCTCATTTTTTTCTCATACTAATGACACGTATGTTGGTTTGTGTGGAAAGCCCGCTTTTATAAAGCAACTGTAGGAAGGCATTCGGAAATGTCACACACACGGGGCAACAAGCGCACGTTAACACAGGCACGCACCTACATAATAAGCTTTTTTAAATTTAAAATGTTCAATACCTTATCACGCTGATGTGACCGAGCCCAACCCGAACCTGAACATAATTTCTAAATATCTGTCAGAACCCGGCCCGGCCCGTCGGGTACCGTTGGGTCCCGACAGGTTCAGTTGGGTATCCATTCTCTAGAACAGACACAGTGATACATTAAACACTTGCATACAGTATATGAATGTAACAGTGACTAGCCTAAATGTGTAGTCTCGCTTTGCCACACCTTCCTCCACAGCGCTGCAAAGGAAGGTCTGGCTGTTCCACAAAGCATTCCGGGATGGGAGAAAATCGTGCTCTGGTGTATTGGCATTTCTTTTATCCAATCACAATCTTCATGGGCGGTGCTAATGACCGCACGGAGCCACCGGGCCTCTGCAAAATAGCCTTGGAAAGAAACTTGTTTGGGTGGAACGTGTACATTCAAAAGTTGTTTTAGTCGTGCAACAGAAAACCTCAGATTGGACAGATAGTCTAGCTAGTTGTCTGGATCTAAGGAGCAGTTAACCATAGTCCTCAGAAATCCACCAGAGTTTAAAATGCTAACACAAAGAAAGCGGAAGGTAACAGACATCTGGGCGAAAAGAGCGAGAGAGAATTTTGGACGATACGACGTTCCGAAGTGGAAGTGGAAGTGGTGTAGAGTCTAAACAGTCGGACTCTAAGGCGGGAAGACGAGGACTCCTGCAGCTAGCTTAAATACCAACAGTTAGGCAAAAACATAAAAAAAATAAAATAAAATGTGTCTGTCATTAGTCACTACTAATACACATTTACATTAAAAATTAAATTGCATGTCCTGAGAATACAATAAGAACTGAGATAAGACAGACATTAGCTTTTCTCCAAATGTATTATTTTTGCCTGAAAATGTATAATTATTATCAGTCACACATGTTGGGGCCTGGGAGGCCAGACTGTCCTCATTTCTGTTTTATTGAAGAGGTAAAGCTAGGCTGAGAATTAACAGACAAAACCACATGTGTGAGGAATGTGTTCTTAAATGACCTGCCTGGATTAAGGAGAGGGTTGTAAAAAAAGAAAATGGTTGTAAAAAATAACAATAAAAATACGTCATGTACTTACCTTCCAGAGTGCACTCTTCCTCTCATTTTGAATGTGTAGCTGTTAAGTTGTAAGGCTAGGAAAGCTGCTGACTGGTATAACAAGAAAGATTACACATGAAGCGAGGGCAATAGCCTTTTGTTTGTGATCAGATCAACCCATTAAACCCCCTGACTCATCAGGTCCTCGCAGCTTCCTCTCCAAACTCTTCCATTATGTGTTGTGGCCAGAGGGACCGAGGGATAGATCTCTTAAATGTCATGAAGACTGATGGCGGGTGCGTTAAAGTGTGGTGACATTACTGCCTCTACTCTCCCTCTTTTTAAGTCAGGCTTGTCTGCCTTCCGCACTGACATTTCGCCGGCCGTGTTTACGTGGGACTTGCCGGCCAAAATGCCACTCCAAGATTTATAGCTTTGAACACTGGCTGGTGGAGCGGAGAGAAGATGTGCGCAACCAGGTAGACAGAGGCAGCGAACAAATGAATTTGAGCATTCATTGGTTCTCCAGCTTCTCGCTTTCCTCTTTTCAACTTTCATCTCCTCCTCCTTCCTTCTTTCATCTCCTCTGTACTGTAAAATTCTCCTCCCCTCCAGTCTAGCTTCTTTGTTTTTGTCCAAAACAACCGATTCTCTTCTGTTCTCCTCTTTTATGTACATGTTTTAATGTTTTGTCTTAATGAGAGAAAATTTGCATTTTATGTTTTTCTTTTCCCATAAATTGTTGTTTAAATGTTGATGTGATCAGGTTTTTTTTTGTTTCATTGTTCAATAAAGTCGTTTTAAAAAGATTTTTCTTTTCTGCTATGCCAGCGTTACGTTTTTTTTTTTTTTTTTTATGATTAAAAAATAACCACATATAACACTGCACAGCAGTAACTACATAGGCCAACATTAAAAAAAACACCGAGAATAAAAACACAATTAAATCCAAAGGCTTATTTTCCATTGTGGTCTCACTTGTCTTCTATTGTCTGCTTTTTCTTTTGAACTGACTATTTTCTTACTTTTCAGATTCTTTTCTCTTCTCCATCTTTTCAAGAGCTATTCTCTCCATGACCAAATGACCAAGACTGTCCTTGCCATAATACTGTAGCTTTAGTAATAGTCTCATTGTAAGTGATGAAAGTTGTGATGTTAGCCCTGTTTCATTCCCTGAAGAGAAACACAAACCATATGACAGGAAAATCTAAAGCCTACACTTGCAGTGCAACTTCACTTCTGCTTTACGCACCATTTTCCCCCTCGTTAAAAGACCCTTGTAACATTCCTGGTTGGCAAAATGAGATTCAATGAAACGAGAACATTCAGAGGGGAAAAAGGTTTCTGAATGCAGGGTAGAAAAGTAAGAAACATGCACATAAGAGCGCAACTTTTTTAATGGTTCAATGTCATGGACGTGTACCACATAACTCTGCATGGTGATTTCCTGTGAGACAAGCAGTCACATCTCAAGGGCATTGTTTTTTCTTCCTTTATGGGTTGCATGAAAAACGTCCTTTCTCCCCCTGCTGCGCCCCAGTACACCGTGTGTGACCCACATAAAACAGTCAAAAGGCCGCCCAGCCTATGTGCTTACTGTTTGTACACACATCATATGTCACACCGCACTGAGTGTCATTATCGCATGGTGGGGACATTAACTTCCTCCGTGGGAGCAGCTCTGCTGTATAATGTGTGGGATGCATCATCCCTCAGCCGCAGCACCAAACTCCAACCACCACCATCTCTCAGTGTGAAGGAGTGATCTGTCATGCTGGCAAGATGGCACGCTGAGTCCCACTAAAACATGCACTGTGAATGGTTTCTC
This sequence comes from Sander vitreus, assembly GCF_031162955.1. Taxonomy (NCBI): domain Eukaryota; kingdom Metazoa; phylum Chordata; class Actinopteri; order Perciformes; family Percidae; genus Sander; species Sander vitreus. The sequence goes on along the minus strand of NC_135856.1, from coordinate 9,971,681 downwards.
TTTATGTAATGAACTACAGCTCGCTGACGCCATTTGTGACTGCTTGCTCTGAATATATTCATCATGTAACATCATTGTATCTCCACATTCCTTTTCCCAAAATCCACCTTTTTAGGAGCTAAGACTCAGCCTTGGTGTTACTTGGATGAAAATGCATTTCTGACACATATAAATGAGACTTGGAAAGATTTTATGAGTGCAGTGGGTCGCATAGACTACACGCAATCCTACAATGTCTAAAAACCTGGAAACAATTACAGAAACTGGAAACAAGGTTTTCAAGAGACAGCATCATCATTGTATTGTACTGTGAACAGATATTCTTCCCCACAGCTGCAACCACACTGTGCACCACTGCTGCCTGAATGCACACACTAATCACATGCTAAATGAGAGTATTGGCTACAATTGATTCTCTATAGATGTATATGTTGTAGAATATTACTTTCTATCTTTATCACTGAGTTGCACCTGTTACCACATCCCACAGTGATGTCACAATGTCCTGACCACATGTACACTTCTACATCTCTGCAGCGAGGTTACAAGGTAAACGGGAGGGGGACCAGACGCATCTGCAAGAGCAAATAAAACATGAGCTTGCAGATTTGTCTGGTTCCCAGGCTAATATGATACGCTAATAAAATACAATGCAGTATTAAATATTCAACTACCTAAATGTATATAGAACAGGCAATACTGGCTACACATCAATCAGCTTTAAAATGCTATTTATATGTATTAACAATGTTTTAATGTTATGTATGAACATTTACTCTCAGATATTTTTATTAAAGTTCAATCACAAACACAGAAATGCTCATACAATGCACATTTTCCTTTTTTTCTTTCAAAGTGTCAAAGCACAAACCCCCCCTCCCCTCCCACTAGCCACAACCACAAACGACCTCGGAGCACTGTACCTGGAGCAATGCAGGAATCTGCTGGAAGTCAAGTACCAAACCGCAACTGTAAATACTAAAAATTAAAAATAGATTGATTAAAAAAAATGAAAAAAAAACAAAACAGAATGGATAGAGAATTAAAGATAAATGGGTAGAAGAGGGTGAATTTAGACATTGACAAATCTAGACTATGTAACTGACAGAAAGACAAGCAAAGAAGTGAAACAGAGGAAAGAAAAACCTTCAGTTTGACTGAAGACTCAGTATTGCCTGTTTCAGAAAGGGTCCCCACACCCTCTAAAACTTCCCACCTGAGTTACGAACTGAGTAGGCAGGACATGATGTCCCTAAGCCACTGAGCGTGTGTGGGCGGAGCAGCATCCCTCCATCTTAGTAGTATTGCTCGCCTAGCCAAAAGAGAAGCGAAGGACAGTGTGTGACTTTTGGTTGGAGTTAGACGCGTGTCATCCACCCCAGTGGTGCCAAAAAGGACAATCAGTGGGTTGGGCTCTAGCTCAAGATTAAGAATGAGGGATAAGGTTTAGAAAACATCTCTCCAGTATATTTCCAGGCTGGGACAAGTCCAGAACATGTGAATAAGTGAAACCTCACCTCTCTTACATTTGTCACACAAGGGATCAACATCTGAGTACATATGAGATCATTTGACTTTAGATATATGAGCCCATCGTTTGACAGTGAGAGGTTTAAATCCTGCTCCCAAACTGTTTTAATTTAGTTGAAAAGAAAGGGTTGGACAGAATAGGACTCAAGAGAGAGAAATCATAGAAACCAAAATGCTTCCTGAACTGAGCCCACACCCTCATTGTATGCCAAACCGTCGGACTAGGCCGATATGATTGAGTCCAATGAGTCAAAGAAAGATTTAGGAATGAAGATTGGTATAGATTGAAAGAGATACTATAGAGAACTATAACGCCGAGGTAGGTGAATTTATGTCCCACAGTCTTAAAAGGGAGGTTGGTATACTTTAAGGCAAATGCCTCCGTATTCACAGGAAAAAGTTCACTCTTCCCGAAACCTGGCCAAATTGAGTGAGTAAGAACAACATTGCAGGTAAATAGGTATCTGGGTTTGATATAAAAAGTAAAAGATCATCGGCGTACAGAGACACTTTATGTTCACTTCCTTTCCTCAAAATCCCTGAAATATCTTTGCAGCTGCGAAACGCGTTTGCTAGTGTCTCTATGGCCAGATCAAAAAGTAGTGGGCTTAAAGGACACCCTTGACGGGTTCCTCTATGAAGATTGAAAGGTTGAGACCGTTGAGAGTTGGTAAGGATAGAAGCAGTTGTACTTGTATATAGCAGTTTAATCCACCTAATGTAGTTTGGTCCAAAGCCAAATTTTTCTAGGACTGCAAATAAATATTTCCATTCCACGTGGTCAAACGCTTTCTCTGCGTCGCATTCTGGAACTGCCTCAGAGGGTGAGTATAAAATGTCAAATGAACGACGTATATTGAAATAAGAGTGCCGATTTTTTACAAAGCCATTTTGATCCTCTGATATGATCAGTGGTAGTATAGCCTTTAATCTATGGGCCAAAACTTTTGCCAAAATTTTGGCAACGACATTTAATAAGGAGATTGGCCTATAGGAGGAGCACTCCGTTGGGTCTTTACCCTTCTTTACAATAAGAGTGATGCATGCCTCATATAGTGATGCTGGCAGTTTGCCTTGCTTGAAAGATTCCGACAACACTGAGCTTAGGTGAGGAGAAAGTAACAAAGAAAACGTTTTGAAAAACTCCGCTGGGAACCCATCAGGTCCGGGAGATTTCCCAGATTGTAATGAGGAGATAGCAGCCGCTATCTCCCCCTGCGATATAGGCTCGTGCAACCTAGTCATATTGTCACGGGTAAGTGTGGGGACATCTAAGCGATTTAGGAAACTTTCCATCAACATGTCATTTGGGAGATCAGAAGTGTAAAGTCTGGAATAAAAATTCCTAAATGTGTCATTGATTTTAGAGGGATCTGAGGTGATGTTACCGTCATCCATCTGGATTTTTGTGATGTGCTGTTTTTCCTTAAATCCCTTCAGCTGATTGGATAACATTTTACCAGATTTGTCGCCATTGAACATAAAACAGACTCCTGCTCCGTAATAATTGGCATTCAACTGAATGCGTTGAGAAGAGGTCAAATCTAGTTTGGAGTTCCACACGTTTTTTGTATAGTTCAGGGTTCTTGATGTGAGCGTATTTTTGATCTATTTCTATAACTCTATTCGTTCTTTCTGAGCTCTCTTTTTCATATTTGCAGTAAAATAAATAATTTGTCCCCTAAGGTAGGCTTTCAAAGCATCCAAAATGGTCAGGTTGGAGGTTTCAGATGATGTATTTATATCAAAAAAGAGGGTTATCTGCTCCTCCATAAATTTCACAAAGTCATTATTGGACAGTAGAGTTGAATTAAAATGCCAATGTCTCTCTACAAAAGGAGGTCTGGAAGGGTCATGGACAGTACCACCGGGGCATGGTCAGATATCACTATACTCTGATAGTCACAGGAACGGGAAAATGGAATCAGTTGATTGTCAACAAGAAAATAGTCAATCCTAGAGAAGGTATGGTGGGAATGAGAGAAGAAAAAGTACTCCCTCTCGTTTGGATGGAGCTATCGCCATATTTGTTGTTTGTTGTTGTAGTTGTCTAGGAAAGACTGAATGAGTGATGCAGATTGACTCATTATACCGGGGTTCGGAGAAGATCGGTCGAGCACAGGATCGAGCCAACAATTAAATTCCCACCAAGTATGAGATGGTATGAGCTCAGGTCAGGAAGAGAAGAGAAGAAACCCTTTAGAAAATCCACATTGTCCACATTTGGGGCATATACATTGGCGAGCGCTACCTTAGTATTATACAATTTCCCTGAGACAATGATATAGCGACCATTTGTATCTGATATTACGTTATGGAGTTCAAAGGGAATATTATGGTTAATAAGAATGGAGACCCCTCTAGCCTTAGCCTGAAAAGTGGAATGAAAATGCTGCCCCGCCCACCGCGATATCAGATGTGAATTGTCAGAACCACGGATGTGTGTTTCTTGTAAAAAAGCAATGGCTGTTCCAAATTGCTTGATGTGTGAAAAAACCCTTCTTCTTTTAACAGGGTGATTTAAACCCTTGACATTCCAGCTCAATAAATTTAAGGGACTAACCATTCTCCCTAGCAGAAAAGATGGGTTGATAAGCACAGGTGGTATCAATACTCCAGGTAACAGTCTCAAGATAACATATTCATATTCATTTTCATGCCCTTCCCACAACAAGACAGCTGCCAAAGAACATAGCAGCAAGCTCTTCAAAACATCTATTATCCACATAAAGAAAATCTTCCTGTAGCACCACCTTTAGCTCCCTCATTATTATACAGAACATAAACTACGCTCCTATGTTAACATCTTTTTTTGAACGCAGCCCTATAGGGGGAAAAAACGCAGCACCCCAAAGTGTTTCCTATGTGGCCCTGAAAAGAGTACAGAAAGCTACACATATAAACTGTTACTTAGCAAAAATACTTGTGAACTTGTATATTTAGTTGCAGCACTGCGTTGCCGATGTGTGGAAAAGGAACTTCGTTGACACTGTTCTCGATTATAAAAAGGTTTATTACATCAGAGATTTCAGCATCAATTTACAGACTCCATGGACATCTAGAGACACGACCGACCCAATCTTCAAAATGTGTCGCTCTGCCTTTTCTTTGTGTGAAACCAGTATATTTCCTGTACATTGTATTAACATAAGACATGATATATGTAAGTAAATGATTGGATTAGGGAACTGACCAATCGATGCCTTTTATCTGACATAACTCCAAAAAATGGACTCTTCTGTCTTGGGGGGCCCACTGCTCATGTTAACAGTTTCCAGATGTTTTCAATAAAAGTGGGGTAAAGTTCATGCATCTCCTTATACCAAATCTTAAGTCAAAGTTTATAGAAAGTTATAGAATATTCATATACTACAAACTTTGCAGTGTTGTTCCGACCAAGGCAGGATAGTCTGTTGACTTTAAAGAAGAGGAAAATACTCACATCACCTGCTTTAATTGACATGTTTACCTTGACTATGACGGAGGAGGCAGAATGACCACGCCGCCAAAAAGAGAGGTTAAAAAAAAAGTAAATAAAAAAGGTATGATAGCGGCCAAAAAATAAATAAAAAATAGAACAGTAATAATCCGTCAGTCACAGTCACAAAGCAGTAATTTATGATGTCCACGAGACAGCTGGGAGACGGTCGACATATCTCCGTGCTTCATCTGCGAGTGCAGCCACATCTTCTCCCCGCTGGAAAGTGTGATACGAAGCCGGGCGGGGTACAGCAAGGAGGGCTTGAGTCCTCGGTTGTACAGCTCCGTCAAAACTTCCCTGTATTCGGCGCTCAGGCTCAAAATCTCTGGGCAGTAGTCCTCCACAATGCGGATCTGCTGGCCGCGGTAGTCCAATTTCCCCCTCCGTCTAGCCTCACGGATCAGAAGATCTTTTATCTGGTAGCGATGTAGACAAAGGTTGACCGGTCGCGGTCTCTGTCCTGGGGCTGGTTTAGGTGACAGTGAACGATGGGCTCTGTCAATCTCCGGCGGAGAGGGAAGTATCCCCTTCCTAAAAACCTCACCCAGCAGACCAAAGAAGAATTTGGTAGGTTGCCCTCCTTCAGTAGACTCAGCCAGGCCAAGGATGCGTAGGTTTTGCCGTCTGTTGCGACCTTCCAGGTCAATGACTTTAGCCGTTAGCTTGGAGTTGTTTTCACGGAGGCTGGAGCATGCATTTGGCTCAGGTCCTCTGAAATAAGCTTGAGAGAACTCAGACGTTGGCCCTGGTCTTCCACGGTGGCCCGGACTTGATCGAATTTTGTTTCCAGCAGGCTAAAAGAGGTCCTGAAGTCTGTTGCTAATGCCGAGCGGTGCTGGTCCAGTAGCGCCGAGATAGCCTCCATCGTTAAGCTAGTCGGCGAGTTATCCTTTTTTCCAGATCTGCCACTCTTTGAAGCCATTTTAAAACAGGTGCACGAAATAAAATAAGTGCGCAAATTCTTTAATAATATGGTTGTGAAATAAAAGGGTTGTAGGAGCAAAAAGGTTTGAAACGAGGAGGAGCACGTGCGTCTTGCGTCTACTCCATGCGGCTGCCCGGAAGTCCTCCCACGTATGAACATTTAAAAAAAATATATCACAGGGGGCATTTCTCTGCAGAATGCGTACTTTTTCTACTTTATGTAGGCTACATTTAGTTGATAACACTTTCACATAAAGGGAAACACCACCTAAATAAGAATTCCAATATGTTTTTTTTTCCATGGCCTAGGAAAGGTCAATCAATATTTGCGAACATGAACTTCTCTCTTTCAAAGCCAGAAACTAGAGAAGTAACCTCTCAAACTTGTAATGTAAGTATGAAGTTTGGAGCTGCTTCAGAGACAATGAATGGGAGACAGATTTAATTTGTTTCATTTTTTATACCCCAATGAACTTTATTCTATTGTTGTGTTGAGTTCGGAAACGGAAAATGTACCCATATACTCAAAACATTCCCCTGGGTGCTCTGGTCAAAATACATCACCACCGAAACCAGGATGACGGTGTCTTGGACCAACAAAGAAGAAACAAGGGACATGAATAAATTACTTTTGTATAACTAATTTGTATATATATGTCATCTATAACAGTGGTTCCCAACCTGGGGTCCGGGGACCCCTCAGGGGGCGGGAAAGATCACAGGGGGTGCGCAAGTCTTTATCTGGTTTGAGGTTGAGGTAAAAAAAAAAATTTGCACATGTTAAACAAATTATGATAATACACAGTCTGTATAAAAACTATATATTTTTGTTCTCGCTTAAAATTGTAGGCAGGCTACTTAGTAGGCCAAACCTCCGGGACCTCTTAACCTGGGACCCTTGCTGTCATCAGGTCAGCTGCTAGCTGCTATCATCCTCGTTTGTCCTGCCGCCACAGCATCACTATTTTATGAACGAAACATGGCGGAGAAACGTAAAAGTGCTGATAACTCCTCTTTATCAAAAAAGAAAGTAATGCTCTATCTCGAGAGTTACCTCAACTTCGGTTTCGGAGGGGGGGGCTCAGCTTTTCTTAGACATAAGTAGGGGGGGGCGCCAAGCAAAAAAGGTTGGGAACCACTGATCTATAATATGTTAGGCAAACTTGTAATGGGTTATTTTTCACATTGTTGCATTGGTACTTTTTTGTTGATGTACTTCTTCCACTACTGCTGTTTACAGTCAGTATGCGGAATGGAATTCCGACATATTTTAAGTTTCTGAAGGTTGTGATAAGACTTCATTTTAATGCTGGAATACCTGAATCATCCAATTCACAGTAGTTCCCATGCATATCTTCCTCTCATTTTTCTTATATGCTCCATTACCAGGTCATCTCTTGTCCTTGCTCCAACTCAGCACAGCCCACTGCAGAAGGCTTGTAAGTAAGACAGACCTGCATCATATCCTCTTCCATCCCTGTGTGGTTTCTTCTCTCTCTCTCTCTCTCTCTCTCTCTCTCTCTCTCTCTCTCTCTCTCTCTCTCTCTGCTTGCCAGGCTCGACCAGCCTTTCAGTTCTGCCTGGTCTCGAGGCTCCCAGGCATGATGAATGTGGAACAGGGCCCAGCCCAGGCTCCTGCCATTACCCCGTGACAATTTATTACCCTTTATCTGTAGGCACAATTAACCCAGGCCCAGGAAATAGGGACTTATCAGTCCTTCATTAACAGGACCTGCCCATGTCCCCATCCCTCTCTGTCACCTGACACACACACACACACACACACACACACACACACACACACACACACACACACACACACACACACACACACACTTCAGTCTGTGTGGGCATTCAGTTTCTCTTTTTGTATATGGCTTGCAGTTTCTTTCACCATCTCTATTACAACCATTGACTCTCTCTCTCTCTCACACACATACACACACACACACACACACACACACACACACACACACACACACACAAACAAACACACGCACACACACAATCTCTCTCTTTATTTCTGTCCTTTCCACATGTCCTTCTGTTTTCTGTCACACACACTTGACTTTCTTTTTTTGTATTTTTGTACATGATGAACACCCAGAGTGACATTGCAGTGCTCTGATCTGTGTTTCTACGATCCATTATTTTCACACAATTGGCCTAAAATAGAAAAGTCCTCGCTGTGGACTGTGTTTTTTTTGGAACTCCTTTCTACTGAAGGAACGATTCTCGTGGAATTCGTTGATAGTGTGTTCTGGGGATTATTCAGAGTTAGAGACACTTTCTGAAAACAGATGTTGCTGTGGATTTGTTTTTTTAATTTGTAGTCATAAACTTACAGAGAATGATCATGTGAATCAAAGGTGATGATATGTCAGTGTTGTGTTAACAACTTGTTTTGACTGTCTCCAAGAGACCAAACAAATCAGTTATTGCAGTTTTAAGTATTTCTATTGAACTTAAATATTTATGACTAAATAAGCAACAATCAGAGTTACGTTTTGGGGAAAACAACATCCTTAGGTGTTATTTATTATGAAGAGTCAACTAATTTCATCAGGACTGTGTAGTTTGGATTCAACCAAATTTGATTGACAGTGGCTTGCCAACAAGCCGACCAGTGTCATCCATGGATTTATTACTGTAAGCGAGGTACCTTCTCCCCATAAACCACACATTTTCAAACATTTGTCAGTGCATCTTGAAAGGCACATGGAGGTTTTATATTTGCAAAATTTTCTCAGAGCCTAAAAAAGTAAATTTTATTTAAGTGTAATGTAATGTAATGTCTATGGAGTGAGTGGGAACTCTCATATAGAACAACCAAAACTGTTCAAACTGCGGCAGAAACATTTGTGTTTATTTAGAGCTCCATCACTCACAGTAAGAAGCTGATTGAGAAAATAGTTGTGCAGGGCCTTTAGGATGAGAAAAAGATATGAGAAAATGACATTTATAAAAAAAAGATGATATATAGCCTCACGCCACAGAACAGGAAATATATCAGTATATTTCCCTCGGTTTCACAGGTACATTGCAGTAACATAATCTGTAGGAGTCCCTTTGTATGAATGATAGGACTAATCTGTCCACATTGTCCATGCGTGTCGAGGGGATATCCTCCTAGTGTGCATCCAGGCATCAGACAATAGCCTACTATGTACACCACAGACCAGAATGCCATTCAGGCTTATTCAAAGCTAATCAGTGCCAGCCTATGAGCGATTGCCATTGGCACCCGCAGCTGGCGACTGCTGACATTTTAGGCTGCGCTGCTCAACTGCAAAATGGAGGAACTTTATAAAAGCCACAGTCAATCAGGTCTGGGGTGAGCCAGCTCTCCTGCAGTCAGTGGCCCGCCTAGGCTTCACTGAACAATGCGGTCTCTGCAGTCACATATACTGCTGCTTGTAAATATTAAGTAAGAGTATGAGTTGACTAATGAATGCAGGCCCTGTCCAGTTTGGCAGGAACAGGGGGATGATGACAGCCAGGCTTAATAATACAGACATTTAGGAGAGCTGTTACGTATTTGTGTGTGTGGGTGTGAGTCTGGGAGGTGTTCATTCGCAGCCAAGTGAACCAAACTAAGTTCATATGTTACATAAACCAGATATGATGAATGATTTATGAAAATCTGTCTCCTTATCAGTCTTGAAATCTCCCTATGTCGACATACATTAGAGTCACATACAGTAGGCCTAACTAAATCTGTTTTGACAATGATAACTCTCCCCGTTTAAGCTGGTGGAAGCTGATCGAAAAGCCATGGAGTCCACGTGGGAGAGGACTCTGGAGACGCAGAGAAGAATTGGAAAAGCCAAGACTCCTGCTGCTAACTGATAACAACATAAACAAATAGTCCCAGTTATATATCCCTCTTGCCTTCCTCTCTGCATCATATATTCCACTCTATGTGCTTTACAAAATGAACAAATTAGAGTGCATATTTTTCAAAAGGTTGAAAAGAGTCTGCACATGCACCTGTAGCCTCAAATGTACCCGATTTGCTGCATAGAGAAATCTATTCAATAAAAATGGTATTACCTACTCCTCTTGTCATATCCTCTCTGTAGTCTGCAGACAGAGACAGACAAGGATCTAAGATAGCAGGCAGTCAGCACATTTAACCCCAAAAGTACGGTGGCCGACAGGGGCAAACGTCCTGCAACTTAAGAAAACACAAGCAAATTAAGAAAAACAACTTCATTCATTTGACAACACGTGCAGCATTCAGCAAACGCTCTGCAAATACCACAACACAACCAAATACATAGACGCGCTGCAAATAAAAAACGATGCAAAAAGAAAAGCACACAAACCCCGAAAAAAGAAGCGATGCAAAAAGAAAAACAACTTCATTCATTTGACAACACATGTGCAGCATTCAGCAAACGCGCTGCAAATACACACAACACAACCAAATACATAAACGCGCTGCAAATACACACAACACAACCAAATACATAAACGCGCTGCAAATACCACAACACAACCAAATACATAAACGCGCTGCAAATACCACAACACAACCAAATACATAAACAAAAAATTATGCAAAAAGAAAAGCACACAAACCCCAAAAACAAATGCAACAAAAAAACGCAGCATCCAGATTACACAACGGAAGTTCTCCAGACCTCTAGAGGGAGCAGCTAGTGGAACAGCTGGATTTTCGAGAGAGAGAGAGAGAGAGAGAGAGAGAGAGAGAGAGAGAGAGAGAGTCGGCGCGGCACGTTCAATCTCAGAACGGTGTGCAACTGCTTTGAGATCATAGACTGTTCTGTTCTGTTCTCCAGGCTGCAGCCATACCCGACTCTAATAAAAAGGCAGAGCGCTCTCTCCCCGTGGGGTTGAAAATCAAGTTGTTCCACTAGCTGCTCCCTCTAGAGGTCTGGAGAACTTCCGTTGTGTAATCTGGATGCTGCGTTTTTTTGTTGCATTTGTTTTCGGGGTTTGGGTGCTTTTTTTTTTGCAGCGCGTTTATGTATTTGGTTGTGTTGTGTGTATTTGCAGCGCGTTTGCTGAATGCTGCACATGTGTTGTCAAATGAATGAAGATGTTTTCTTAATTTGCTTGTGTTTTGTCTATTTGCATGTGTTTTCTTAAGTTGCAGGGCGTTTGCCCCTGTCGGCCACCGTACAAAAGGACCCAGAGTAGCAACTTGTTATTCTAACAAAAATGTTTCCTTAAAAGTGATGTAGGTTTAGAAAAGATACAGCAATGGTAGGCATATTTTAATGGATATCATGTTACATGGAAATTATTTTTTCAATTGTTTGAATGCATACAAAACTACACAAATCACCTTTTGGTTACCAGAAAGTTTGTTTTTGTTGTGAACTCTCAGAGCTGCTAAGAAGCTGACAGCAGAGTTACAGCAGAAGGACATGCAGGTTTGACTCTGAGCTGAGGGTTTACGATGACGATGTGATACAGTGATGAAGTTGCAGTGTGAAAACATGGAGCGCCAGTGGTGCTATGACGGTGTGGTAACTTAGTACCTTGGACTGGTCACACAACACTGGCGCCCTCTTCAGGAATGGACAGAGAAGACTTTTCCTAAGGAAACTCAGATCCTTCAGTGTGTGCAACAGGCTCCTGGAGACCTTTTATCAGTCTGTATTAGCCAGTGCACTATTCATTGCTGTGGTTTGCTGGGGTGGTGGCATCAAGGCTGGTGAGGCCAGCAGACCTAACAAGCTTGTGAGGAATGCATGTTCTGTGGTCGGAGGATGGATAAAATTAAAGCCATCCTGGATGACCCTTCTCATACCCTTCTCGTCACCCCTCCATGACGAGCCGTGGCAGATGGGCACCTCATTCAGCCACTGGATCATCCCACCCAGGTGCAAAACTGAGGTCCTTTGTACCTGCTAGCTGGTGCTATCAGACTGTACAACAGCAGTGAACCACGGACTACAACAACACACACACAGCCATTTCGCCACTCAAAACACTCCTCTCTCCATTATCTCTCTCTGCTGCCATGCTGTTCATATATCCTTGTTATATACTACATTACCATATTATATTGATATTCTATTCTATATGTTACATTGCTGTAGTATACAACGTATTACATTTTATCTTCAAGTTATACTATGTTCTATTTTATATTGCTGCACTATAATATACTGTTATGTTGCTGTACTATACTATCTATTATGTTATGTTTTTCTTTTGTATTATTACACTACTGCATCTTATACTATGTATCATTTCCCCAACTGTATCATAATGTACATAATATCATACTATATTATGTGTTATGTATTATTACATGTGAATTATTACATTGACTCTTGCACTATTTATATTATAATGATACAGACAAACTGAGTATTATAACTTAATTATATCATATATTAGACAGGTGTACAATATTTACTTAGGCCCGTTTACTCTGCTGCTATTGATTACACCACTGTCACTTCATCAGCAGCACTCAATGTCATTTGTCTATAAATACTCTGTGTAGTTTCTGTTTTATTCTATTCTATTTTACTTTTTACTTTAGGCTCCCTCTTATTCTTTATTTCTGTTACTTTCTACAATTATCTGCATTTATTTCCGTTGTACAGCTGCAACATCTTGTTTTCTGTCTTACATGCACTCATACTGCCACCTACTGGTGAGAGGGTTAACATCTGCCATCTCAGCTCTGCATAAAAGATGCTTCTACCTCTCTTAGGTAATACATCCATGTTCTAAACCTCTTATTATACATCCTAATCTAAATCTCAGTCTAACTCTACCTCCTTTACAGGAATATATAAAAAAAGAACTCAAACAGCTCAACCAGAGCAGGCTCCAGAGGTAACTGTACTGTTCCCTTTAGGAGAAGTGCATTTTGCCAGGCTATTTTTTTCCTTTAGAGCAACCGATATCTGGAAGTCTATACCAAGCGCAATACCTGGATTATCAACTCTCACCTCATTTTCCAAACAGTTTTAAAAAAGGCTACTTCAAAATCACACCTGTTGTCATTGGCTGGGATAATCTGTAATCTGTCCTCTGTAATTTATGTAATTTTTGTTTTTTTATTGTGATGTTTTACTCTGACTTGTTTTATTTATTTAACTTATAGGGACCATCGACCTGTCAGGGACTAAGGATGGAAATTAGCCTTTGGCTATAATCCTGTATATTTACATTCTTCGAAATGTTCATTAATATACATTGTCACTTTTTTGAAATAAATAAAAATAAAAAAACTAAACATGAACAATATAACGAAATATTGCACCAAACAATTTAGTCATTAATTGAAAACTTGGCTGCTGTGTGCATGAATAAATGCACAATATTAAACTGCATGGCCTAATCAACTACTGTTGCTTAAATACTTTCATCTGTCCAGATTCATTTATTTATGTCCTATTGTTACAGGCCTATATTATTATTTTATTTTGAAAAACATCTGGGTCACCTTCTGTCTTTCTTCATTCTAATTCAATTCAATTCAATTTTATTTATAGTATCAAATCATAACAGGAGTTATCTCGAGACACTTTACAGATAGAGTAGGTCTAGACCACACTCTATAGTTTACAAAGCCCCAACAATTCTAGTAATTACCCCAAGAGCAAGCATTTAGTGCGACAGTGGCAAGGAAAAACTCCCTTTTAGGAGGAAACCTCGGCAGACCCAGGCTCTTAGTAGGCGGTGTCTGACGGTGCCGGTTGGGGATGTGATGAACAGTGGCAGAAATAGTCACAATAAAGATAATGGAACAATGACTACAATGGTAGTCGTAGTAGTTCATGTCATAGCAGGGCACTGCAGGGCTCAGCAGGATGCAGCAGGACACTGCAGGGCACCGTAGAGCGTAGCAGGGTGTAGCAGGGAGTGCAGCAGGACCACGGCGACAGCTGCAACCAAGATCTTGGTGCTATCCTAATCCAAGGAACTATGCGGGGCGAAAAAAAAAAAAGCATAAGGACTCCGGGGAGTAAACTCCCCAGAGCTAGGTGTTCTTCAGTTCAAAACAAATTTGGACCGTTTTTTTGATTTCTCGTTTTTTCGATTCTGTGAACAACACTTTTTTTGGTGAAATACCATGTTTTTTCATTTGAAAAGAGAAAACAAAAGTTTAATAACGGGCCAATTTTAGTTTTTGCAAATTAATTCATGTCACTATTTCTTTATTTTGACCTGAACAATCTGGAGTGAAGTCATCTTTGGAAGACAGACACGTGACCCAAAAGTATATCAAAATAAAAGACCTGTGTCCGATATCGCTCAATACATAGCGTGGTCCACTGAGTGAATAAGTGATTTCGGACACAGCTCCAGACATCATCAAAGAAATAGGGGGCACGTTCAAACGGTGTGCAACAAGGTATGTTTTCTCTCGTTTGGTTGGTGTGTCTTTCGTTTAGTGCATAGACCATTAACAGTCTATGACATAGACACATGTTCTCACCCTGGTCACCCACTGTTTGAACTCTTGCCCTCAGGGAGACGTTACAGATGTCTAAAAACAAGGACTAGTAGATTTAGGAATAACTTCTTTCCCAAAGCAATAACAGTCTTAAATTAAGCTAAACTTTTTTAATGATGCAGTTTATTCTGTTACTCAGCACTTTATCCACATTAGAATATTTATTATCCACTTAGTGTGAGAGTGGGCAAGTTGTGTTTTTATGTTATGGTTAGGTTAGGATGTGCTGGCAGGAAAGATGAGAGACTGTTTGCTATGAATGATGGGTGAGATGTATTCGGTACGTGTGTGTGTGTGTGTGTGTGTGTGTGTGTGTGTTTGCAATGACTGTGGGGTGAGATAAGTTTTATGTGTTACAATGATGATTCACCTTACTAGAGTGGCTCTACAATTTCATTGTACTTAAATGCAATGACAATAAAGGCATTCAATTCAATTCATTTAAAACTAGATAGTGGCCGTGTCACAGGTAATACCCAATCAGCAGAGACAGGTATGTAAACTCACATGTAAAAAGAAAAAGGCAGGCTTGCGCACACAACAGGAGGTTCAATGCACCACCGGTTCAGTTCTGAATGTGTTGCTACGTTTTGTCGGGGCTGAACGTAGCCGTGGTCTGACCACTTGAAAGACTTAAGCAAACTTGTGTTAGAGAGTCATTCTGACCTGTCAACATGGCAAAGCACCTTGTGGAAAACCTAGGCTACAGTTAAGGTAGGCTATATTGGCTAACAATATAATAGATATAATAAGGCTATTAAATAATGACCTTTTGAATTTAAATACTTTGATGTCAAATCAGAGACTTGAATCTACAGGTTTATGGGTAGGTTTTTACATATTTTGCAAATTTACAGTTAGTTTGTGCGGCTGCACCAATCATTCATCATCTTGCCTAGCAGGAACATTCTCTGGAACATGTATAGGCCTACCAAAAAGAGATTCTATGTCCAGAAATGCAAGAAATTGGTCCGTCAAGCAGAACTGTTTATTTGGCGTGTGAAGCAGTGAGTTTGATTTGGATTTTAATACATTTATACATGTCAAAATTCCACTAGCAGAAGTTCACCATAACCACACCATTGGCTCAGGATGTTGAGTTCAAGACATATCCATCCTAATGTAAGAGACAAAATCTAGGAGATAGTAGGAAAAAGGAATAATAACTCTGTCAGGGTACAAGCGGACAAAATGGGTTTCCTCAGGAGGGTGGCTGGCGTCTCCCTTAGAGATAGGGTGAGAAGCTCAGTCATCCGTGAAGAACTTGGAGTAGAGCCGCTGCTCCTTTGCGTCGAAAGGAGCCAGTTGAGGTGGTTTGGGAATCTGGTAAGGATACCCCCTGGGCACCTCCCTAGGGAGGTGTTCCAGGGTCATCCAGCTGGGAGGAAGCCTCGGGGAAGACCCAGGACTAGTTGGAGGGATTATATCTCCATCCACCTCAGGATCCCCCAGTCGGAGCTAGTTAATGTGGTTTCACCGGGAAAGGGAAGTTTGGGGTCCCCTGCTGGAGCTGCTGTCCCCACGACCCGACCCCGGATAAGCAGACGAAGATGGATGGATGGATGGAAGTCTGTCGCATTTCTGGAAAAAAAAAACCTTAAAGGGGTGATAGAATGATTATATAGGGTATTTCACACTGTTCCTTAAGGTCTCCCAATAGGGTATGTAACATTGGTTGGGCTGAAAATGTCCCAGGTGCTATTTTGTTACCCCTGTGTAATGGCTCTATTTGGAAGGACAGCTTTTCTTCCAAATATGGTATGCTCATGAATATTTAGATGAGCTGTGCGCTGTCTGGTTGAGGAACCACTCACACATACATTGGAGACGATACAGCAGGTGTCATATTTCAGACACACACACACACACACACACACACACACACACACACACACACACACATACATATAGAGCTGCGCACACACAGACATACTGTCTGTTACATGCCCAGACATGCCCGGCCGCAAGACGCGGCCAAAATAACAACTAGTGTTGTTGTAACGCTACCCTTGGGACATTAAAAAACGTCCACCAAAGAATCACAACTCACCTTGTAACTAGTAAGCGCGGGGAGCGGAGACTGAACCCCTGCAAACATGTCCTCTGCCAGTGCCTCTGCGGCGCTGCGTTAGATCCACAACTCCCTCTCGTACGATATACTCGTTCTAAACAGTTTTCTCTGGGCCAGTAGGCTATTCCGTTGTACCGTATGAAACACTGCATTTACGACCGTGGTTCATTTTCAATATCCTAAATATAAATACACTTTCTTCTTTGTAAGGTACACAGCGCAGCTCGTGTGTGAGATCCTTCAGCTTAGCGGGTCTGTGAAGGGGGAGAGGCCGACAGGGAAGGCAGCAAACCCGGCCAACAGCCGCCACCTGTCCCGCCAGATTGTGGAGCTTGTGAAGTCCGACACTGTCTTACCAAATTTGCAATTAGCCATCAATTTTCGTAAAATGGCCCATATTTGAGCTTCACATAGTTGACTTCTCGCATAAAAAAGTCTCAGAAGTGAATTTAGTAATGGAATATCAGAGATCTGCGCGACCTAGATTCAAAAGACTACCTGATCTCAGATCAGTGGTGTAACTTATGTAAATGTTGGGGCGTGACAAAGACTAGAGACTAGAGCCAAATGATGAGGTATTTGCCCGTTTTCAGAGGCAGTTTCAAATTGTGAGATTTGCAGAGGAAAGCAGTGTCAATGGGATTTTGAGGTTCTATGTATGTCCTATTTACCCACCAAACTGTCATTTTTCAACTATGACAAGGTAAAATCGGTTTTATCGGTTTATCACCCCTTTAATGCAATATCTGTTCACATACCTGTGCGTGCATGGCCTGTGCAAACCCCATGAAGAAGACCAGGCCTACTTCCCATCTAACACTACCATTCATAATCATATCCACATGGTATTAGTGGCAGGCCATTACTCTGCTCTTGACCAGGAAAACCTGGAGAGGAAAGGTGCATGATGGAAGGAGAAGAGGACCGTGGATGGAGACCAAGGAGGATAGAGGATGGTGGATGGAGACCGAGGAGGAGAGAGGATGGTGGATGGAGACCGAGGAGGAGAGAGCATCATGCACAGACACAGAGGAAATGTCACAGCACATCAGATCGGCAAAACTTGCATTCAAAAAGGAACTGAAGAAGTTAACTGATGATTCATATTCATATTTTGAAAGATCAACTGACGAACTGATGAATTTAAGAAAATCCTTCCTAACACAGTGCAGTGCATGGCCTCATGCTAAATAAACAACATGAAATAGTTCAGAAATAGCTGTGAAGTTTTTCAGGCTCTGCCACTTAATAAACTAAGGGCATGTTGTTATTTTATAGCTTGCATTGTGATATTCATTAAAATGCAAAACATGATTAGCTTAGTAGCTTAACATGGTGGGCAAAACCAGGGAAGAAAACATAGCATAGAATTGTGTTGTGAAACAGATTTTTCCTCTCTTGTCTGGCAACGCGATGTGAATCTGATCCTCTCCAAAATGTGCCGAAATCTATGTCAGGTAGAACATGCATCTGTTAACACACTGGTAAAGTCTGTAGTGGATTATTATGTTACTAACACATTGTAGAAACGGGACCAAGTGTGCACACATGCAGGCAAAAATGCTGCAATCACTGCAGGGCACAAAGCAGGTCTGCACACTGTTAGGCTCCAAATAGTCTCGCATTGCCCGGCCTTTCTCTGCAGCACTGGCTGATCTGGCTTCACCGCTTAGGGGGGAAAATGCTCTGGCTTGTTTGTAATTGTTTTTGTTATCACGTTTAACTGTGATTGGCACAGCTGCTTCAGAGCTACAGTATGAGACCAGGGATGTGACTGGCTGAGAGAGTATTTATTAATCGTCACACCCGCTCATCTATAGTCACCTTTACCCAACCCTTTTGCATGTTGCACTGCTGCACATACATGTACCAAAATAGAAGGTGTGCATGGAGACGCCCACACGTCTAGTACACCTTGCATTCATGATTCAAATTTCAACCAAAGTACAAAATATTAGTATTTGTTGAGTGTGAATGTGCTATTTGTGTGCATATGTGAATAAAATATGCGATAATTATTAAAAGCTCGCATGTCACAAGAGTTTAAGTTACAAGATCAAAGATGAAAGTCTTAAAGGGACTTTAGCTTATTCACCATAACCCCCAGAGTTAGATAAGTCCATACATACCCTTCTCATCTCCGTGCGTGTTGTAACTCTTTCCGACGGCTCCACCGGTAGCTTAGCCTAGCACGGATCCTAAAGGTAATCGGTTCCAACTAGCCTACTGCTCCAAATAAGTGACAAAATAACGCCAACATGTTCCTATTTACATGTTGTGATTTATATAGTCACAGTGTGTACAAATAACAAGGTCACATGAGACACAGCCGTCTTCTAACCGTATATAAACTGGGAACTATATTCTCAGAAAGGCTGTGTCTCATATCACAACATGTAAACAGGAACATGTTGGCGTTATTTTGTCACTTATTTGGAGCAGTAGGCTAGTTGGAACCGGTTACCTTCAGGATCCGTGCTAGGCTAAGCTACCGGTGGAGCCGTCGGAAAGAGTTACAACACGCACGGAGATGAGAAGGGTATGTAAGGACTTATCTAACTCTGGGGGTTACGGTGAATAAGCTAAAGTCCCAATAAGTCAGCGTGTTCCTTTAACTTACAGACTGGCTGTGTAGCACCACAGTAAATTGAAATGTTGCATTACTCCTTTTATACCAGCAGAGGGAGACATCTACCTTTCTTGTAAAGTATTAAAGTATGGAGGGGGAGATGGACAAACAGGCTATAACTATTTAATAAATTGTTTACATAAGTTTAACTTAGTTGTTGTAAGAGGCATAGAGTAAAAGTTTTAGGATTATGTAAGTATGCATGTGTAGTTTTATTTATCCTCATCTTTCTGGTGTGCTCATCGCCCTGATTAACAAACAGTCTGCCCTCAAGGCTCTGCAGCTAAAGAGAAAAAAACATCCTGCAGAGCAGATAAGATGTCAGGCATCACTATCAGCGTTAACTAAAACAGAAGTGGTTTAATGACACGATGATGGCCTGGGGTCCAGTGATGTATCATGGCCAAATCATCAGCTAATGAACCAAAGGGGTGTGTGTGTGTGTGTGTGTGTGTGTGTGTGTGTGTGTGTGTGTGTGTGTGTGTGTGTGTGTGTGTGTGTGTGTGTGTGTGGCAGAAACTGAGGGAGTACTTGGCCCACTATTAAATATCAGAGTTCAGCTGTAGGTCCAATCAAAACAGCCTTAGGGAAACATCAGCCTAACCAAAGTCATGAGACCAAATTCATCCGCACACATGAGGCCGTGTACACACTCAAACCCTAACACACACACACACACACAGTAATACAGATAAGGTGTAGTGTGGTGGCACTCAGGTCTGTGTATACTAGACTAATCAACATACGTTTCTTATTTCTCTAATACATCTATTTCCGATTCCTCCAATATAATATTTGCAATAAATTACCTACAGTATTAAACTGTAGATTACAAATACAGAAAGGCTACATATTCTAAATGTGTGAGCTTGCTAACTGAGCAACCTGTTTCGGCTATTATTAAAGTGAGGTCTTGCTTAATAGTTGGTAGATCATTGCTAGGTGGTTGCCACATGGCTGCTAGTCACCCAAGAAGCCTTTTTTATTTAATTTTTTTTTGTTTTTATAGAGAAGAAGCCACTGACTGGACCCAACGCTGGCATAAAGGAGGAGGTCAAAGGGTGCCATGCCCACGTGTGGTTTGTTTACAGTAAGGTTGGCCGTGTGGGAGTATTACACCGTTTCAGAGAGCGATCAACATAAACCGCCACCAGCAAGACTCCGTTATTGATAAACCACAGCATTTGAGAAAACATTCCCCCAGTGCAGCGCCAATGATAAAGGGATTACTTAACAAGGTGATCGCATTAGATGACTCGCCGTTTCGAAGCCTACACACACACACACACACACACACACACACACACACACACACACAGCCCAGTTGTTGTCATTTCGCTGGCGTCTGTCTCCCTAAAATCTACAACGTCGTAGCCACACATTAATGAGCTAATGGCTTGTATGACTATGCTTAGCCTCACAGCACAGTGGGTTGACAAAGGTTTTAACTTGATAAAAGCAGTGTTACACTCCAAGGATAACATATTAATATTGTATTGCTTTTTTAATGGCTTTTACATTTAATTTAAATGTCAAACAAAATGTTTTTGTTGGGCTATGTAGCTGTACTGAAAGATTACTGTCATTATGGAGGTTACGTTAGTTGTATAACAGGCTTAAAGGGCTTTTAAAAAGCAGTTATTTTTCATGTGAAAGAAGGTTGCTTCATTCGAAGATAGTGTAATGAAGGGATGAATGACTTTCAAACAGTTCAGTTATTTTTTATAATGAAGATTGATCATTTCCCTGTCACAAAAGGGGAAACAACAAAACCGGTATCGGCTATCGGCCAAATTGTTATTATGAAGAGTTATTATTTTGATACTTGATTTGTGGACAAGTAAAAATGTTAACTGGAGTGCCCTGGTAGCTCATTTGGTTGAGCGTGCGCCCCACATACTAAGGCTCAGTCCTTACCGCAGTGGCCTGGGTTCAACCAGAGACGATTTAGAACCGAGAGACCCCAACTCAGAGTAATTTCCTGTATCTGTGTCACGTGGGTTTCGCCACAGCCACGTCTCATTAGGACAACAGCAATAGGTCATGAGTGTATTGATTCCAATGGGAGAAGGGAATGTGAAAACAGATTATGACCGATTCTTTCGCCCCATAGTTACCAAAGTGAATGTTGGAGCCATTTTTCACAAGCCACATACCTCCCGATCATTCTGACACTTATATGGTGTTTTTCAGATGGAAAAATCAGGAGAAAATTTACTTTGTTTTAGACCTGCTTCTGTCTCAGCAGCAAACTTGTGGTTTTGTATATATCTAATGTTAGCAAAAGAATATATAACTACATTACGCAGATATAACTTTTCATCCATCCACATGACGTTATTAAATTGAAGTATTCAAATAGTTGATTTCAGTCAATTGTGGTTACATTTACTGTACATTTTGCCATAACCTAAAAAAAATATTCACTTCAAAAAATTGTTAGATCAAAATCATTGTGTGTCAGGAAAGAACACTGAGTTATCCTATTGTTAATGACCATATGGCATATACTGTAGATAAACTCAATTTACTGCACACACACACACACACACACACACACACACACACAGGCCACACGTAACACACATGGTGTGGTGCAACTTGAGGACAAAATGTTCAGCGTCTCTCTGCCTCTATAAACGAAGGCTTTCTTATGTTTCAGAGACCACTGGGGATATATTTTTCTGCTCCCTGCTTTTTCCTCTCATCTCCTTTGTAGGATACCGCAGGAGGCTGGTTTGGGTTTCTGTGTGTGTGTGTGTGTGTGTGTGTGTGTGTGTGTGTGTGGAGACTGAAACAGGCAGAGGGATGTCGTTCATACAGTCTCTCCATTTTGGGATCAGGACAGGAAGTGGGCTCAACAGAGGAAACATGACCTCTCTCCCTCCTCCCTCCTTCCCTCCCTCCCTCTATCCTCTTACTTTTTCTTGTATTCTCTCTTCCTCCCTTTGTCTGTCCCTCCCCCAGTCTGTGCCTTCCCATTCACAGGGTCATTTCTGGCTTTTTTTGGTTGCAGAGATCCGGTATACGCTGGTGTGTGTGTGTGTGTGTGTGTGTGTGTGTGTGTGTGTGTGGACCTTGAATTACATTCTACTCACTTCCTGTGTAAATAAAATCTATGTTAACTATGTGATTTCTGAAACAACGCTAAAACTTTGGTCTAGTTGTTTCTGGGCTCCCTCCCTCTCTCTTGAGACTTGCAGTCTGTTATGTATCAGAGCTCCTCTGATTAAAAGCCAAAGCAAAGGTCAGACTCTGCTGGGTAACGAAGATATCGCCCGACTTCAGCTTCACTCTTATACCCAGCGGTCTGATAGCTCTAGCTGATGAGCTTCATATTACATTATGTGGTGAAAGCCTACAGTTAGCCTCCGGGCTATACATCAGTATGACCTCAACTACACTGCCCCAAGACTTTTTTAAAAAAACATGTTTTCTCTCCTTCATGAACTCAAAACATTTATGAAAATCCTCTGCCTTCTCCCTCTGTTACCCAGCTCTGGTAATCTTTCTACCACTTTTCACTTTCCAACGCAGAATGCCTTGACCTCTTGCTTTGCCATATACAAACACACACAGGCGCCCACACTGAGAAAATAAAGAAACAGCATGTCAGCAAACGGCAGTGTATTTCACCACAGAGCACAGAGCCAAGGCACTGGGAAACAAAAAACAAAAGCAGAAGACCTCCCTCTTCTCATTCTCTGCCTCCATCCTGCTCGCCTTAAAAAGTTTTTTGTATTTGTTTCATTTTCCCAGACGTTTTCCTTTCTGGTTGTTTTCTCTCGGACGCATCCAGTGCAATGACGACACTTACAAAAAAACTTGCGTGAGTGGAAAAGGTAGGTTAGTTAACGACAAATGTTACAGCAACATTACAGTTACAGTGATACTGTTAGACAGAGTGGTGTTTGTATTGTAAGGTTACCACATTACACACAGTGTCAGTCAAATACTTACAGTATTCTATGTACAAGACATATGAACATGCACAAAACAGGGCCATAAGTCACTATGCAAACACACACAAATACATACAAATTACACAGTTTAATACAGTATTATAATAAGGCGTGTGGAAGTGCTCATGACTCGCCTCATTTCCCTCGAGGCCATTTGGACATTATATTCAGGGTGGGAGCAGCCCAGCTGTTTCCTACTGCTGCGTACCAAATCATGCAAATGTTGGGAATCAAATCAACATTTTCATTTAATAGATTCTCCACTTGAAAACATGTTAGAAAGACAATGATTTGAAACAATCCAAACAAGGATATGGGTTGAAAGGATTTCGAAGATACATGTTTCTGGTTCGCTGTCAGGTATCCATTAATCACATAACAGGACATCTCAGACAGAGTTCTGGTCAACACTTTAACCAACATTATATATAAATCAGTGCGCAAGATATAATAAACCATAGCAAGAGTACTTTTTCTTTTTATGCTACATTACCAGCTAACTCTCAGTGGTGAAATAGGGCTGCAACTAGTGATTATTTTCATTACTGATTTACCTCTTGGTTATTGTTTTTTGGCCACTTTGAGGCCTGTACCACGAAGCAAGATTTGGCGTTAACGAGGTAACTTCCGGTTCAACCCAGGATTTTGTGCATCACGACGGTGGATCACTTGTTACCGGGTTAAATCGTTGTGGTAACTTATGCTGAACCTAAACTACTCGGGAGCAGGTTATGTTGGAGATTAGAGATCAACCTACTGACCAATCAACACTCGATTGATAACGCGGTCACCATTCTTAGAAGATCCGGTGAGACGTGCGCTCATAAAAGTTAAAACTAGTGCTGTCAAACGATTAAAATATTTAATCGCGATTAATCGCATTAATGTCTTAGTCAACTCGCAATTAATCGCACATTTTTATCTATTCTAAATGTCTAATTTGCATCAGCTGTGTGCTTGGCCATCAAGTGGTATTTCAGACTGGACGTGCTGCGATGATAGCTCAGTTCACAATGACAAAACACACAGATCACTTTGGTCTTGTCAATGGAACCATTTGGCAACTTTTTAAAAGTAAACTTTCCATTCAGAATCTTATTGGCATCCATTTCGGCGTCTCGTGCTCGCCATCCACTCAAAACGTAACTTTAGCCTACTACTCTTTGGCCGGCTCGCAAGCCCAAACAAGTGTGTACGGCCTGTTGTTTTGTTTCCGGTCTAGCTAGATCCGGTGTGGTGTTGTAGTGTTTCTAACGTAACTAGTTGTTGCAACAGCATGTGAAAAAAACTACAAAGTTTGCTAGGCCAAAAAGAACGTTAATCTCGAGATAAACAAATAAACAATGGGTTTGTGTTAACGCCGTTAATAACGCGTTTAACTGACAGCACTAGTTAAAACATTTAGAGACCAACAACCCTGTTAACATTCTCTGATGGGTATTTTTATGAAAGATATAAATTTTAAGCGGAGGGAATTACGTATAGGCTATTTGTCAGCTTCTTGAGCCGTGCGTTGCCAATGCGCACATCGGTATGAATTATGTTTTTATATTTTTTATTTGCTCTCAAGATCGCTTACCACTGCCAGGGTTGCAACTGAAATAATAGGCTAAAGCAACGTCCATTTATGGAAAGCACAAGTGTAATTATGGTCAGATCTTGTGCCTGACTGATGGAAGTGATATTGATAAGCGTTGTATTTCACGCATAACAGCGTTGGCTTTTTTTGCCAGCTTTCCTTCCTGTTTTAGGAAGCAGCGACTGTATTGCGTTTTGCCTGTAAAATCATGTCTGTGTTCTTCATATTTATGTAGTATTATAGTTTGCTCTTCTTATGTAAAATAAGCAGCTCTGGTAGATGTTTGCGATTGCTCACGATGTGCAAAACACCGGCTCTTTTATGTGAACGCGCGCGGCACTGGATTGGGAAACCCTGGGTTGATTGAACTAGTTGTGAACCACCGTCGCAAAATTGATTTGAACTCTTTAGCTGCTAAATGCTCCACTATGGTCACCAGATGACTGATAACTGTGTCTGTCTGCTGTTTGTTGCTGAGCAGGTAGTGTGAAGTGGGTTTATTAGAGCGTTTTTGCTGAAAGCAGCTGCCAGCGGTTTGAGTGAACCAAGTTGCTGGCCATAACACCAAAACAATGAGCTGAAATGCGCTGTACAGCTGAGGGGGTAAGTAGTAATAATTCCCTGTGGGTTCATCACTACGAACGACCACTTTCACATTTCTCCATCCAAAACATATTTACTAGTGCAGCTTCAAAATGTCAGAAAATAGTGAACACAATTTCTTAGTCTCTAAGTCTTTAAATGAGTTGCTTTGCCCAACAAATAGTCCGAAATTCAAACACATTCAATTCACAATGATATAACACAGGAAAAAAAACAGCAAACCGTCACATTTGAGAAGCTGGAACCAGCAATAAAAGCAATTGATCGACATTTGACTTTTGACATTTGTCAATCGATTAATGAACTAACTGTTGCAGCCCTAGACCTAACCAATGGTTTAACTGACTATAAAACTTCATAAAAATGGATGACGATGTGTTTCTATGGTATTACAGTTTTTCTTGATTGCTTTGACCTGATTAAAGAAACTGGGATCCACTCGGTTTTCATCATCACTGTCTCCGCAGAGCAGAAGACACCTCTTGCAAATGTGTTAACCCTTTCTCATTGGATTGACACATTTTCCCCACCCTTTTGCAGAACAGTTAACACGGATGTCATTCAAGCAGTCCAAACTCCATCGTTTTAGCTATGGTAACCAAACAGAAACCATCTGTTCCTAACTATTAGAAACTACCTACATCAGTATGAACTCACTGAAGCACCTGTTTGACGCTCCTTCACACAAATCTTCAATTAGCAATCAGTCTGCAGGCCTTAAAGGTGCAGCGTCTGTGTTGTTCTTTGCCAACATGGATGGAAGAGGTCAAAGACAGAAGAGACTGAGTTTCAATAGTGGCTATTTCTTATACTCTACAGTAATAGATGTTTATACTTTACTGTAATAGATTTTATTTTGGTTTACATGTATTTTGTGTAATATTTACAGTATTTCAGTTTTCAGCCACAGTTTGAAATAAGAATCAATGGAATCAATACAATTTGCATCAAAGCATTTCTGATTCTGGATCCAATTCTTTGCAAGAAGGCAAATTTGTCAACAAATGTCACTGGCATGAAAGCTACGCACAGTAATAGGCTACAGTGACAAGCAATGGTGCACTGATTCACACTGAGAGCTGTATTTAGTATTTTGTTGTCCACTGTGTAATGGTTGATTGGAAGAGCTCATACACTTGTTTGCAAGTTGTGTTGTTTTGAATGCAAAATTTTCTTTTGTTGCATATTTTAAATGTTTTGGCACGGTTAGAGCCTTTTGCAAACAAAATGTGTCATTTTGACCATGAGTGCCACTGTTTCGGCCTGTGTGTTAACTGTTTTGAAAAAGGTGGAGTTTGAGTTGACTGCTGTGTCAAAGCAATCAAGAAAAACTGTAACTTGGTATTAGTGTGATAATAGAGTCCTGTCTTGATAAAAAAAAAATATACCAGACTCGGTGGAGGAAAGAAACTCATTGTGTATCATATATAAGAGTTTAAGTATGAGTGTTTTTGTTCAATCTGATTTGTTTCACTTGTTTTGTGCCAATCTTCTAGGACTTCCCACCCTGACTGCTACAGAAGTCCAAAATGGCCACCGGCAACATGGGAATAAGGTCATTTACAGTTCAACCCTGTCATCCTCTGATGTTCCCTTCACGTTCACAGGAAAAAGGAGTGAGTAGTGTAACCGCATATGAAAGACTTCTTCTTGTAAAGGGGATGCTTATTATAGTTGAGTCTAGGCTATTGTGGTACTTCTCCTGGGAAGTTGGTGGGAAATAGTAGAAAAGCATAGGGATAGAGATGAACCATAATTCATGCAAGACCAGGAGCTGTGTGTTTTAAACTAAGAGAATTTGACCGTCTACCGTTTCTGCTGGAGAGGGAGGAGACGAACAATCTATCTATTGTGCCGGAGAGGAGAGTTACGGGATAAGACTTGCTATCTGCAGCTGTTCTCTTGTATGATGGTGAGAGCAGGAGAATAAACAAGCAGGGGAGGAGAGGTAAAGATAGAGAGAAAAGGAAGCACAGGAGAAAAGAGGGCGCACAAGAGAGACTCGTCTCTTTCCTCTGTTAAAGTTCATTGACAGGAACACTTGTGCAACCTTATCACGTAACACGGCATATGACCAGTATGAGCCCAAACCCTCACCCTCTCCCTCTGTCACATGGACATTGGGACGAGGCATTCTTCAGCTCTAAACATTCTCTCTAAAATCTTTCTGTCTTTCCTCTCTCACTCCCCCTTTCATTTCAGCTGGCAGCCGGCTGACTTTTATGTTTAGTGTCAGGGTTGTCATATATATATATATATATATATATACACACACACA
Source organism: Sander vitreus (assembly GCF_031162955.1). Lineage (NCBI taxonomy): Eukaryota > Metazoa > Chordata > Actinopteri > Perciformes > Percidae > Sander > Sander vitreus. The sequence continues at coordinate 9,944,172 of NC_135856.1, read as the reverse complement.
CATCTGAGAAAAAAACACTTTCAGTGCTCATGTCATGTAGTTGGTGCTTTTCTCTATTTTTCTTCTTTTTCTTTTTTAAAAACAATTTCTCACCTGTTTATGAAGGCAAGAACACTTAAGAGCTACAAGAAGGCGACTGTCTTTCCAGCGCACACACATTTATACAGGTTAAATGCAGGGTCTAGTCCTCTGCGACCCTCACAGGTTCCACAGGGGCCGATGTAGGCAAACGGGTCCAGAGTAACATCAGGGCTCCACAGGTTCAGAGTTCAGTAAAATCCACTTACTGCTCCGCAGGTCAGTGTTAATATGCACTCGTGGGCAGTAGTGTCCTCCAGGCGTGGATTCATGGCTGGTTTCACAGTTTACAGTCAGAGACGTCGTCGTCTGCAGCGTGAAGGTCACTGCAGCATGATATCTTTGAGGTTTTCCTGCAGGATGGTGTCCTTGACGGCGTGAAAGACAAAGCGGATATTCTCTGTGTCTACTGCAGTGGTGAAGTGGTGGAAGAGTGGCTTGCCACGGTTTCTCCTCTTACGGCTGAACGACTGCACCAGGAATGCCTGGAAGAAGCAGAGCATGGACACTTAAGTAACAAGGTTACAGTCAGCTTTCTACTGTAAGCTGATTTCTTAAACATCATGTATATAAGAGAGTCCATTTCTTGGCCTGATAACCTGGTTTTCTACATGTGCGCATGAGCATGACATTTTCTACATGTGCGCATGAGCATGACAAACACTTTAGACAGAGAATATCACAGCATATTTGTAAAATTCAGACCATTTGCGTTGACAGGAAAAGCCGTGCACTCCCTCAATTCAGAGTCTGTCATTTCTCCTCTCACTGCACTGTCAACCCTTCTTAAACACACTCCCTATAAAAGTCAGGAAGCCTTGTATCGTATCACTACTACATTTAGAATCAGTAAGAAGTGGATCCCAAGCAATGTAATGACCTGCTAAGTGTATACGCATATTTACAGTGACAGGTTACTAAAGCATGGTGCATGTAAAGTTTTTTTTAAAGTAGCATTAACTGCAAGTCACTTATATACAAGACAATCAAGGCAATGACTAATTCAACACAGGTGTGTACAACGGACCAGGTGTGTAAACTCTCAGACAGCCACAAGGGGCACGTAAAGGGACAGAAAACAGAGAGTCAGGCTTAGTAACTATAGCAATGTATAATCTAGTATAGAGAACATGAATACAAGAATACGACAGCTGTACAGTATTGTGCATCAAGATTCAAATCATTATGAGAAAGGCTTAACTAAGGAGAGCGTTGAGTGTTGAGCCTGTCAATCAAAAACATCTTGGTCCACCGTCTTCCTTTCTTTTCATTGGCCTTGAAAAATATCTTTCCCAAAGAAGGGATTGATTACAGAGATTGATTGCTTCAATGGTGCACTACTTTTTAGCTGATTTGTATTTTTCAGGTTGAGCACCCAATGTGAACACACTCAATGAGAGCTTGTGTGTGTGTGTGTGTGTGTGTGTGTGTGTGTGTGTGTGTGTGTGTGTGTGTGTGTGTGTGTGTGTGTGTGTGTAAAGTGTACATACTCATTCCCATTGTGTGTGTGTGTGTGTGTGTGTGCGTGTGCGTGTGCGTGTGTGTACCTGTACGTCCTCTAGCCTGCGTTGGTCTCCTCTGAACTCTGGAAAGTTCTTACGGATGTCCACCGTGCGAATCTTTTCCACCAGCAGGTCTGTTTTGTTGAGGAAGAGGATGATTGACACATTGAGGAAAAGCTTGTTGTTGACGATCGTCTCAAATATATTCATGCTCTCCACCAAACGGTTTGTCCTCCGATCCTCCATCAAAACCTGGAATCACACACACACAATTATCCTTTGGGTTTTTTTTTCAGGTTTTATCTGAGCACCAATTAGGGATTCAGTCATCATCATATGACTGTTGATTTGAACCGGAGCCACGTCTGAGGGAACAATCAAGTTTCCTCAGCGTAACACAAAGAGACCTTTGTGTAAATCTCAAATGTTGTGTCTCTCTGATGTTTCTTTTCAATTTTGTATTTCTAAAAGTCAAGCAAAGCCAACATCAGCGTTACATGGTCAGAAATGTGTTACCTGATCGTACTCTGACGATGAAACCATGAAGAGTATCGATGTGATCCCGTCAAAACACTGAAACCACTTCTGCCTCTGGGACCTCTGCCCTCCGACGTCCACCATTTTGAAAGGAATCTTTTTGATGACAAAGTCGTGCTCGACTATGCCTTTCGTTGCCTTCCTCGCAAACAAAATGTCCTGCTTGCTTGGGATAAAGTTCTGAAAAAGAGAGATAAAACATTTTCTCACAAGTTGAAAGAGGTGAAGAAATACGAAGTCCACTTGGGATTTAATGAGTCACTGTGACTCACCAGTTGACCAATACGATCCAAGTTATCCAGGAAGTATTTGACCGACTCACTCTGCAGGAGGGAAGAAAAGAAAAAAATCCTTTACAGACACAAAATGCAACCGAGTCTGATCCAAAGGCATAAGTAATGTGAGGAAGTATGGACAGTGAGGTTTAACCCGCTGTTTCAGTTGGTGTTTGTGTGCATCTATGACCACATGCAAGGACTATATTTGTATTGTAAAGATATTGGTTACTGTTGGCAATTTATTCAGTAATGTCTATGTTTACCAGCTGTTTGTGTAACAATTTACCAGCAAATTTGTATTTAGTGGCAGCTTTTATCCATCTCGTAGCTGTGTGTAGCTGATAGAGTAACATTCCCGTTGTAGTTTATGGTCTTCGTACCTGTTTAGCACTGTTTATTTTGTGTAATTTTGGAGAGTTGTTAGTCCCACTTGTGAGGTTTAGGTCAGCTAAATATCACAAGTCGCATATGCATAATATGCAATATGCGTCTTTTTTTTAAAGATTAGGCCTTCAATTCCACAGGACAGATAAGACATGAAAGGGGAGAGAGAGGGGGAATGACATGCAGCAAAGGGCCACAGGTCAGAGTTGAACTTGCAGCCGCTGCGTTGAGGAGTAAACCTCCATATATGTGCACCTGCTCTACCAACTGAGCTAACCTGGCCGCTATTTGAGGATAAGTAGCCTATTTGAAGAACAATGAATCGCTGTAGATACATGTGGAACTCAAAATGTTAACTGTACCGGTTTTAGTCTGTGCACATGAGATAATTAGAACACTTGCATTTCTTGTATTTCTTCTTTATTTAATTCACTTTCCATGGAAGCTGTCATACTGTGGTTATTACATTACATTTAATAATACATCAATCGATGCCTTCTCCCCAATCAGCTACAAAGGACAATGTGACCAACCATAATCATATCAGTCTCATTATCATTTTTTGTAACATTCTATTTGTGAAGCTACTGTTATGCACAGGCTTGACCCACAGCAAAGAATTGTGATCTAAATTGACTCAAGTGACATATCTGGATTATAACTGGATCATTGTATTATTTGACCCATGGTTTTATCAGTGTGTTGTCTTATAATCACATTTAGTGTGCTTGTTCGCATTGCCACAAAGAACTACGAAGTCCTTTAAACTGACATTAAAGCTGCACTAATCAATATTTCTATATTAATAATGGATCAATTGGCGATAAGTAATTTGAAAGGGGTCTCTTGTAGTTACTAACTCAGACGCAACTCTGTAACTCCCCTCAGATCTACAGAGCATTTTCTGTCTTTTAGTACATTATTTTGTTTTTCTGGCCCACAAACTTTCATCAAGCTTGTTTCCAGCAGCTGCGTTTGTTTTAATGAAAAACAGCTATGATAAACCCGCTGTACCCTGCGTGTCAAGCACTAAATAGCAGGCAGACGAAGTTAGCGACTAGCTGGTATACATAGTGGAGCATTTAGTAGCTAAAGGGCCAGACATTTCCCTCAGGAGTTGGTGCAGACCAAAACAGAAGTAAAAGCAGAGTTAATATTTGACATAAATTAATCAAGTGGGCAGAAACATGACTCCAAAGGAATGCTAGTGTTGCTCCGTGTCTGCTTGATGTGTAAATAGGCAACTGTTTGCAACTTTTATAAGGTGAAAATACGTCAATGTTTTGTTCTGGTACCCCTGTTAAGTAGTTGTGAAACCCACAAAGACTATACATCTATAATACTATACTATACTATACTATAACAAATATTTCCACCAACGTATACAGATCATTTCAAGTCTTGTAAGTCAGAAACTAGCACATATTGAACGAGAAGTGTACAACACACTGGATGAGGTATACCATAATTTAAGTTGCCATTGAAATCCCTTAAGAACATTCATTTTTTTGACTTTACAAGAACTTTACTTCTAGGACACGATAAAGACAATCCTGATTCCAGTCATGAAAATCAAACATGTTTACAATAATCTTTTTTTATTTGGTGGAACGTACCAGCAAATACCTATAAATCATTCATTTTGAATTGACGCTGTACAATTTAGATTTTTCAGGCAGCAGTTGAAAATCAATTAGCAGATTTAGTCGCATCACATCAAGTCCGCAATCTTTTCTATCACTGCTTTGCTGTTGTTGAGCTAATTGATTTTCATACTGTTCAAAAATGTATGGAAACCAGTGGACGCCTAAAACAAAACAGCAAAGATACAGTCAGTTTTCTAAAGCACAGCCGCATGATTTGCAAAATGTTTTTCTGTGATGTTAAGTGTGTGTGTGTGGTTTATAGTAAATGGGCTAACACTGAGGGCTAACACTAATGGGCAACATTAGTTTTACAACTGAATCTCTCTCTTCCTCTCTCTCGCTCTCTCTTAGACACACACACATTCAACAGGAAACAGCTGTGTGTGTGAAAACAGTGGGGAGAGACATGGGGGAGGGAGGGATTAGCGAATCAGACAGAACCCAGTTACAAAGTCTTTTTAGCACATCACAAACACACACACACACACACACACACACACACACACACACACTTGGGCCAAACTACAATTTACAAGTATTCCTCTTTAAAAACCAAACTTTGCAGATTTGTTTCTGTCACAGGGATTGAACAGAATCAGTAAAAACTCTTCATGTGGCTGTTAAATTAATTCTGTCTATCCCTGACATGTCGCGTAACAACCAGGAAAAGCAACCCCCGTACGGGTGAGATGTGACCCCGTGACCCCCGCCGCTGACCCACAGTGTCACAGCAATAGGAAACACAAAGCCGGGGGATTCTGATTGGTTCAGCTGGACGTGAACAAGAGGAGGGACTGGTTGGAGGGAAAAGCAGGGAGAGGGGAATTCCCAGAGATGAAGGGATATGCAAACCCAGACAGAGACACAGACACACACGCACGCACACACACACACACACACACACACACACACACACAAAGATCATTTCAACAGACGCTTTAACTCAGCAGAGTTCATTCAATCAGCAGATATGAACCAGCCTCATGCAGCAGATGCATCAAACTAAATATTAAAATAAATTTATTTTATTAGACCAAGGGTAAGTTTTAGTCATGTGTAACGTAGATTACATAACAAATATAGGTGTGTGTGTGTGTGTGTGTGTGTGTGTGTGTGTGTGTGTGTGTGTGTGTGTGTGTGTGTGTGTGTGTGTGTGTGTGTGTGAGAGAGAGAGAGTGTGTGTGATTGAGTAAGGCTGGAGGAATGTCTCCATTCATGGCTTGTATGGACAGATTAAGGGCTTTATTACAGCAAAGACCTGAATAAGCTCACATTCTGCAGTGTGTGTGTGTGTGTGTGTGTGTGTGTGTGTGTGTGTGTGTGTGTGTGTGTGTGTGTGTGTGGTGACAGGTACAGTATATGTATGCCACTTGTGTTTGTGACTGGGTGTGACACAATGTTTGTCACAAAAGCCCTGTCACATTGTATATATATATATATATATATATATATATATATATATATATATATATATATATATATATATTAACTCACTCAAAAAAGTAAACATCTCGGGCTGTAAATAACAACTCTTTTCATTATCGATTAATCTGATTAATTACTTAGACTATAAAATGTTAGAAAATAGTGACAAATGCCCATCAAAATAACCCAGAGTCTAAGGTGATGTATTCAAATTGCTTGGTTTGTCCACCCAACAGTCCAACATTCAAATTGAATCTATCAGAAGCAAATGTTTTGTGTTTTTGTTTGGTGAATTATCAAAAGTGCTGAGCATACTGTACTCTGTGGTTTGGATTCTGATAGCAGTTGCATGTCTGCAATTCTCAAAAAAGTCTAACAAATCTCTTGTAGAATCTTTTACTTCCTGTTTAAGAGAAGAGAACGTTAAAGTTATGACTCAAACTGTCTGTTGTAAACATCTATCAGTTTACAGACAGACCTCCTGGTTCAACTTTGACCTACCGTGCTTGCTGCATGCACACAGTTTTTATACCGGTTTAGATTATCTGGCAAAAACTGCATGTGTTTCTTGACCAGATGCACTTTGTTCTGCTGATGTTGTGTTGCCAGAGAACATTGTTGTCAAAACCGATAGAAATGATGGCGAAAACTATGAAAATAAGACTCAAGATGTAATATCAGACCAACCAGAAATATCCTATAATCCAGTGTTTATTAATAATATGATATTTCATATTTGGTTGTTATGGGAACAATGTTCAGTCCATTACACACATAATCACACACTCACACACATGAGGATGCTAGAAAAGAACGGTAGAATGGGAAACACAACACCCAGAAAAATATTTTTCTATTCTGTAAACACTTGTAGAGGAAGTTACATATTGTACATACAGAGACAATGTTAACTCATGATGAAGTACAGCAGCAGCAGAGACTTCCAGGTTAAAATCCCATATAGTCTACCATATGGAGTGTGAGTGTGTGTGTGTGTGTGTGTGTGTGTGTGTGTGTGTGTGTGTGTGTGTGTGTGTGTGTGTGTGTGTGTGTGTGTGCATGCATGTGTTTCAGCATTTATAGCCTCTTTACATCTTTGTGGGGCTTCAAAGTTCCCTATACAGTATATGATACTGTCTTAACTCATGCCTCCTTTATTCAGGATGTCTATGCTGCTGGAGACAACAGCAACAGTTTACCGTCACAGTGTGATATATAGCCTTGTTTTTTTGTCAAGCAGAAGAGGTTTCTGTGTTTATGTCCTATATCAAACTGTGTGTTATCTGGGTGTGGTGGGAACACAGAACAAGTAAACAAAACCCTTGCATGTGTGTTCGTTTTTCTCTCACTATCTCCACTTCTCCTTCACTGCTCTTCTTGACTTTCCACTCCCTCTATTTCTTCCTCTCATTAGAGTATCTCTCTCTCTCTCTCTCTCTCTCTCTCTCTTTCTTTCCTCCCTCTCCCCGTAAGCCTGTGGCTCAGCTCCAGCCATGCCTGGGAAAAGCTGACTGTGGTATCCCCGGGAAAACCTCTCAGAGAGTGGAGAGAAGGGGGGGAGGTGGAAAGCGTTTAACTCAGCACATTTACTCCACAGTAGACATTCTGATTTGTCTTTCTTTGAAAAAGATAAGGTTGCTGGTATTCTATATTTCTCTTATTGTCAACAAATCCCAACAAGAAGACCATGCCAACAATCCGTTAGCATGTCTCAATACTAGGGGTGTGACGAGACACACAGCTCACGAAACAAGACGATACACGAGATTGGGTTCACGAGAACGAATTTTAACACTATTTTAAAGAAAACTTATATATATATATATATATAAATATGACTGGAAAACTAGTCTTTTATTCAATCGAAACTCACAACATGAAACTCAAATTGCTTCTCTCCTGTATGACTAACCTCCTGAGAACTAATAACTGGCATTTCCATTGGGAATCCAAAATGCTACCACACAATGATTTAAAAGTGGCGGGTAGGGTTGGATACCGTTCACATTTTTTCCGGTACTTTCCCCCTGTAATAACAAAAAATGTATTTCAGTTGTAAAAATAATTACAAACCTATTTATCCTATTTCCTTAGAACATTTTGTTATTTATTTAGAACATTTTACACACCACACAAAATAAAACATCTCCCTCTCCCCTCCCAAACCTGTTCCTACAACCTATTAAATCAAATAATAAAATAATTTCTTACACTGCACTGTAACTTTTATTCATGTATTAGTATCTTATTCTATTTAAGAATAGATAGAGGTTATTTTCATGACCTTTGTTAATATTAATATTTTAATGTTTTATGTAAAGCACTTTGAATTGCCTTGTTGCTGAAATGTGCTGTAGAAATAAAGTTGCCTTGCCTCGCCCTACAACCTCCAGCCTGTCAGTCTGTCACCAGGGCATAGAGAATGCTGTTCATCTGCGGAGGCTCCACGCAGAGCTTTCGCCGTAGCCTACGTGAGTAGACTGAAGTTTATACTTGTGTGTTGGTGTCTGCGTCGATCTCTTTAAGAGAACAGCAGAGCCGGCATGTGTCTGCGCGATGTGGGAGTATGTGTAGAGCAAGTGAAAGCGTGACGGGGATTAGCTTCGGAGCGAGTACCGACTCCAGAGGCATAGTGGGAGAGACTAAGTGGGTCCTGTGTGCACTCTGACCACGGTCGGAAATCTGTAGCAAGAAAAGTTAACCCTCTCCTTGATTTCATGTTGTTTATGGAGACTAAGCTAGTTGTCAGGGAAAGGGTAAAGCAAAAAGTATATTTCTATACCACTAACAAGGCTCAAAATAGCACCACACAGTCAGTCGAACGACGAACGCTGTGCAACCAGTAACCAGTAACATAGCTCAAGAACGGCGTTTGTCGTTCTGCTGGTCATGACTGGTTTCCCAAGATGGCGCCTGCCTGTATACGTGAACGGTACTGTCTTTATAAACTATCTTTTTAATAAACTGTCTGTACACTTACAAAGTTCTCAATGCTTTGGTTTACAGGTAGGGACCCTCATTATGCTACCATGGAAGTGTGGTGCTATTTTGAGTCTTGTTAGTGTGGTATAGAAATAGCGATTTCTTTTTACTTTACCCTTGCCCCGACGACTAGCGTTATAAGCTAATTAGCGGTTTGCGATAAAACTGGTCACATTCGATTAGCATGAAAACATATCCCAGAGAACGGTTGACTCGGTACACATGTGTTATTAACCCCTAGGTTCATTTTGTGCCGGATTTGTCCTTTAAGTGCAACAGCTGGTTAGGAGCTGCTGCTTATCCGGATATACCTTGTTTTGCTGTTACAACAGAGGTGGTGAGAGCAAAATTAGCATGACTTCCTAGTCAATAATGCCATAATTTAGAAAACAAGACCCAGGTTGAAAAAGACAAACATGTTCCTTAAATACAGCAGGATGGTGTATTTGGGATTGACCCAAAGTAAATGTCTGTGGCGAATGTCACCCAGTGCAACAGTGTGGCTCATTGATGATGTTTTTAATAGTTTTTGGACAATAATGGAGATCTATAGCACATAGGAATAAGATATATCAGGCTTTTCATACACAGACTATAATACTTGACAATACTTGTTCAGTCTCTTGTTGGTTTTAGTCTTTTCATGGAATGTTGACCGTAACAAAAATACAGAATATCACCAGCCTTATCAATTAAGCCAGAACGGTGTCTGCGAGCAGCCAGTGCAGCTGTACAGCACTGGCTTTATCATACGGCGACTCCAGATAAGACAAGGCAGTCCGACCCAAAGCTGTGCACTGACATCTCACACACACTTACAGTATGTTAAGTGAGACGGAGACGGAAGTGGCTTCTGTCTGACTCCAGATAGTGTTGTCACTGATAAATGTGTAACAAGGTAAAAGGTCAACAGTTATAGCTCTGAACAGAAAATAGAGCTGCTGCGTCACTTCAAAACAGTACAAAGTAAACTTGCTGCTATGGCCAATACAAACTGCACTGACAACAAGACCAGCTGGTGATGCCGACGCACTGAGACGTTCGCTATGTTGACAATATGGTTAATGATCATTCATGACATTCTGTTGAAACATTATGTGTCATTAACAGTCTGTCTGGCCCTTCGCCGCAGATTTGCAGACACTGCTAGTGTTAGTTGTAAAACCAAGTGGTTCTCCCGCTGCTCTGTTGTTTTCAACAAATTGATCTTTAAACTACAGTAAGTAGCAGCTTTAAACAAGTCTCAGTTTGTTTGGTTCTTTTCAGGCAGCAGACAAAGAGATGTTGTAAAGACGCCAGCAAAAGAACTGCCAGGTGCCTACGTTACTCTTTCTAGACGTAAATGGACATTTTTTATATGTAATAATTAAGCATTTCTATATTTCTTTAAACCAGCATCGCTTGTTTTTTGGCCACAAGCTGCATACTGAACATTGATATTATCGTTTGGAGTACTGTTTCTGGCCAATATTTAAGTCTTCTTTTAGATCTGTTTTTGGTTCCCACCAACTCCTGAGAGAAATATCTGACTTTTTAGCTGCTAAATGCTCCACTATGTACAACAGATAGTTGCTTCCTTTGTCTGTCTGCTGTTTCGTGCTCGGCAGACAGTGTGCATTGAGTTTGGAGCCTAATGGTCAAAGTGAACCAAAAACAGTAAACATTACGAGCTGTAAAACCATAACAATGAGCCGATAATTCTCTGTGGGTTTGTCACATAGTCATTTGATCCATCACAAAATATTGATTAGACCAAATTAGACCAGAAGATTTAAATGTCAAATATGCTTGTCTTATTGGCCTAAGTAATCTCTATGTGTACATATACATGGACATAGACAAACTGGCACTACAGCATAGGCAAGCTCTATGGAAAGCTTTGCCTAATGTTTTAAGAGTGGCGGCCTCTGTTGATATCTTTAAAAAGCAGCTAAAATCGCATCTTTTAAGTCAGCCGTTTGTTTAGCCACATTGTTGACTGTATCACTATGTATGCTTTTGTGTTTTATTATGATTTACAGTGATTTATTGTGCTTTTTATGATCATCGATATGTTTTAATGCATTTATTTATCTGGCCTGTGAAGCACTTTGTGACTCTGTCTGTGATAAGTGCTATATAAATAAACTTTACTTACTTACTCTCATCCACCCAACTGACATCAAATAATAATCATCCTATGTAATATTAAATTGCCCCAAATGTTGTCCAGCAAAACTAAAGTGAAAATCATGTCACCTTATGATGTCTTTTGATGATGATTTTGAGGTTTTCAAGTCATCAAAACTGAAAATGTACTGTACCTCACTCTGATATTTGTGTAAGTATAGGTGCCATTTTATCAAATCCTGCTTTAAAAATACTTTGTGGCTTTTTCACGCAAAACAAATACTGCCTTATTTTCCATCTATTCAATGTAACTAGTTATACAGTAAAAAGAGGATCAATGATGTGTGCAACCCACTAGTTTTGATCAGCGTGTGTTTAATATATTAGGGTTAAAAGGTAAAAGAATTACACTGCAATTTACAACCCGTTTCAGATTGTGTTCAGCGCAGTGTAGCGTGGCAGATGAAACTCCACAGGGCTCCACTTCACTGGCTCCATTTCCAGTCAAGAGAAAAATAAAATGGAAAGTCTCCAAACACAAAAACATGGGCGAGGTAAGTTACGCAGAAAAACAATAAATACTTCCACAGGCTTTGCTCGGTGCAGTGCCCCTCCACTGTGACTTTGTTCTATAGTTGACAGGTAAGAAGCATTTCTGATATTATCCAGTTACTTCCTCTGAAGTTTTGAGCATGTCAGTAATTATTAGCTTTGTTACTCCTGGCTGTGGTAAATCAGTTACTGTGCAGATATCTGCGACTCTAGACTGCTGATGTCACTGAAGTGATATGGAAATATTTATGGAACTGGGGGGGTACAAAACCAGTTAACATACACAGTGCAAGGTTTTTTATTAAAGGCTATTCTTTTGGCATTATTCCTCAAATTGACAGCTCACAGTAGAGTGAGACAGAAATGATGCCGAGGGATGATAGGTAACAAGAGATCCTGAGCTGTATTCAGTTCCCAGATGTTGTGATTCGTTGTGTGCTCTAACTAAAAAAGGTTGTCTTTTTTACTACGTTGCCACCACATTGACAAAGAAAAGGCCGTATTACATTTTCACACTGATGAATAACTCCTGATTAGTCATCGGATGATCTTTGACTACTGAGACAAATTACATGTAAAGCATCAGGTCAGCCAGTGAGTAATCTATGACTGATCATGACTCCTGGTCAGTGAATGAACTCGAGGCTGGTTTTGAATGCAGACACTAATGGGTGGTGATGGCGTAATGGATATTACGCATGCACTTGGTGTGGGAGATCTGGGTTCAATTCACATAGCGATACATGAACCAATGTATCCCTGAGCAAGACACTTAACACATAGTTCCTCCAGAGGCGTGTGGCCTCTGACCTATAGCACATATAGCAACTGTAAGTCGCTTTGGATAAAAGTGTTAGCTAAATGACATGTAATAATGTAAAGTAATGGGAGGATTAAGAGTAAGAGCTTAATATTTCATGAGTTTGGGATGTGCTATGGAGAGTGATCGGATACTTCAGACTGCTGCATGAGAAATTTAAGGACTTTTTAAGGTTTTTAAGGATTGTTTGATGTATTGTTAGTTATCAGAAATGGCTTCGCTTCACTTTTGGAATGGAGTGTCAGTGCAAGTTTTGTCATTTATCATTCCTGGATGTGAGACTGAATTATACAAAAAAGATCATTTTTGAGGGTATATCTTTATACTGTCACAGTAATCCATCCTTAACAAGCAGCCAAACATTGTTCAAACCTGCTGAATTTTGTTAGAAAAACTACTGTAGGATCCTGGAATGTCTATACATACCAAATATGTCAATCTGAATTTTGGGGAAGTGTGTAAAATTGATGCAAGGCATCTAAAATATTTCCATTTGATGGAATAGCACAGCAGTGTAAACATCATATAGCCTCAACAAAGACTTGGAACAAACTGACTTACAACCTTGAAGCTACTTCAGGGGAAATAAAAGGGGCCAAGTGCATGTTACATGGCCAATCTACTCACCAGTTGGAACTCAGAGCGTCGTGCGTAGGCCTCCTGTATGCCGGCGTCTGCCCAGAGCGCACTCAGTGCCATCACGTACAGCTGAAACTCACTGGGCTCGACCCCCGAGCCGCCCACGCGTCCCTCCCACGACATCACCAGCATGCCCTGCTTCTCGTTCTCGCAGCTCTGCCAGCTGATGCCTAGCTTGTCCCGGGCATCCACCAGTACGCGCATGCCCTGCACAAACACACAATCAGTGCAAATACGTGAGCCTGAATGTGTTGAAGTAGTGTAACAGCTGCATTTTTCTAATGTCAGCATTTTTGTACAAATATTTCCTGACCACATAGAGAGAAAAAAAGACTCATACTGCATGTGCTGCTTCCTGGCAAGAACGTCAACACAGAGTCTAGGGTTACTGGTAAACATGGAGTAACTTTAACAGTGCAACGTATGTGTCTAACACACACACACACACACACACACTCAAACATATGCATGTGTGGTTTTCTGAAGAGAACCATGTGGACTGATCTGTGTGGGAGGTCTCCTGCTGAGTGATCAAACTAACCAACACACAGAGACTCAATGTTTTGTATCTGTGTCTCCTTTTCTCTCTACATATATTTTTATTACACTTTTTTTAATCAACTACTTTTAATTGTTCCAATTCAGCATGTCATGATGTGTTTTGCAATAAATGTGGTTAAGTCTATTTTGTGATTATTTTTAACGTCATTTATTTAGTCCATTTTGTTGCTTGTTTCTTCATAAGATCTTTTTCTTTGCTTATATATTTATGGCTTAATCATTGACTCCAATGTGAAGCATATTTCCCAGCATCCTAAAGTTCAGAATCTGCTGTGTTATTTAAGCCTGTTTGTTTGATTTATGTAATGAAACAACAGAGGAATCGGCAGCAAACAGTATCAGTGAACTACGAAGCGTTTCAAAGGTCACAGTGGGTTAAGGGATGTGAGTATATGTGTGTGTCAATGAGTCATCACCACTTAACTCTTGTGCAATAGTCAAGTCTACTCAAGTTTATTTGCACAGCTTAATATTGCATTCAATGGGGCTTTACAGGCCCACAACAAGAGCAGCTGCCAACCCAGCTCAAATCCTCTAAAGGAAAAAATCTGGAAGAAATCTCAGACAAGGAAGTTCAAAGAGAGATACCCCCTCCTAAGATACATGGGTGTGCAACAGGAGGTGTGGGTGTGAAAAAGGCAAGTACAAAAACAAAAAAAATATAGTAGGATGTGACAGTTTGTAGAAGTCATCGCTAATGCAGCTACTATGTGTGTTGTGTGTGTGCATTTTGACTAGTATGCTGCTTTGTGACTAACTGGTGTGTGGCGTTTTTTGTTTTTACAGTAGGAATGCATGCACGACTGACAAAACTAGTGTTTAACACAAAGACACACATGCAACCGTAATTTGACACGACATGCGGATCGAACAGCAGCATGTTGGCGGAGAGTCACTGTGAGTGAGCTTTGAGTCACATCCACTTTCTTCTGTCTGTAAGCCAACCTGAACATTATCAATATACTAATCAGTGTACTTGTGGCATAATCCCATACAGTCTTGTCTGTCTCTCTTCCTGTATGCCCGCATGTTTATCTACCTTGTCTCAATTCAGCATGTCTGCATTTCTACAACAAATATATCAACCACAACAAGTTAGAACATACCGGGTTTAATTCCAGTCTTGGGACCTTTGTTGCATGTCATAACCTTCTCTTTCCTCTATTTCCAGTCTCTACCTCTACACTGTATAATATATATAAAAAAAATAATAATAAAGGTGAAAATGCTACACACACACACACACACACACACACACACACACAAAAAAATCTTGAAAAACCATAACATATTGACCAGGTCGGGCCTGTTTCGAAGGCCCCAAATGGATAGCAAGAAATACAGTTTTCTTTTGCCCAAATTTGGAGGACAATACCAAAGTACCCTTCCCATACTGTGTGAGCTGGTCATTCTATTATTGATGCTTTCAGGTGATCCTAGTATAGTCGGGAAATATCACATGCCCACTTTGTGTTCAGTAGATATTTGCATTCAGGTTGTCATCAATCCCTAATAATTATGTCATTTGAACTTGCAGACTGAAGAAAAAAAACTACAAAACGGAACATAAACTGTCCTTGTTCTTCTTTTCTCTTTCTGGATATGCTGCTTTAGAGATATATGGGAGAAACAAAGTGTCTCCCCTGTGTTGTCTGACCACAGTGGGAAATCTGTAGCAAGAAAACGTAACCCTCTCCTTGATTTTATGTTGTTTATGGAGAAGGAGAACCAGGAAATAAGTAGGGGGAAATGCAACACCACCAAGCCAGGGCTGAGCGGCGTGCGTCACCGTGACATGTAGTTACATTTTTCGATAGGTGCACATCAGGCTAAGGCGTAGGGCCTACGTAGCCACGCCGTAGATTTAACATAGAAGCATAAATCACGCTTAAAGGTCTGGTTGTACTACAACAACAAAAAAGCAGTTTGTATGACCTGTTGTCAGACCACAAAGTGTATAAATAAAGTGTTTATACATGATCCAAACGGCCACATTCAAAGTGAAAAGTTGGCCGTCATTGGAAGAGGGAGTCATTTATAGTATGGCGTTTGGTTGTTTATTCACATGAAAAAAAGTTGTGCCCAGGATGAAAAAAGAGTTAAAGAGACAAAAGACCAGCTCTTGGTAATGGTCTTATGTGTCAGTGGCCCTCAATAGTATCCCACCACATGGAACTAGTTTCCTCACAGCCATGCTGTGGTCAATGGTATTATTAGCAGTCGCCTACAGTGGAATCTGGCTGGGCCTTAAAAAAAAAAGAAGCTCTGTTTCATTTATCACTATTGTGTAATTAAGTAGCTCCCTTCCTGCATTCATGTTTTCCACCCCATCAACTGCACTGCCCTTCTCCGGCTATCTGCTGCGCCCCAACAATCCACTCCCTGCTGTACAGTAGACATAAAAAACTGTCAAAATACAGCTAAAGGCAGGGAGCCAGTGCCTCTTCCCCCTGCCCTTTAACAAACAAGCATTACTGTAAGTAATTTATTCAATCCATACAATTCAATCAGTACAAACAGTGCTGAAACCCACAGAACTTTATTTTATATTCTAGTTGTGACCCCAAAGTTTACAAAGATGCCAAATATGCAGAGTTTTGGGGATTCAATGGGCTAAGCTAATAAATAATGTATCATGTGAAACTGACAGTGTGGAATAAGACAATTTCTTCCAACCTTAAAGCCACTTTAACTTCAAAAACCTGTCAACTTGCGTTGCTGTACCTCCCTTGATTGATTAGTGTATGGGCAAGCACTTGGTTAAGGAGTAATGAAAGACAATCAGAGAAATTGAGATAAAATAAAATAAAAACTGCTTCATGAAAAACTCCAAACCATCATGTGCTCAATTTAGAAAGTGGATGAAAACTAACAATTCTGTATTGTTGTTGTTTATGTTGTGTTCTATCCAAGAGGTACAGCTAATTAGTGGATACTCGAGTTGTTCAGCAATCCTACACTTGTTGATGAGGCGTGACAGAGTTACATTAGGACCAGCTGTTTTTGAGTTTCACTTTAATTTGTGAGAAATAAGTAATCCACTTTGACAATGATTAGCCCAGAGATTTATCCGTTACTGGAGGTATAATTACTGAGATTAAAAGAGCGGGACCACACCTGAACTCCACCTCTATGTTATTTATTTTTATAAGCCTAATTGCGCTACACACCTGTGTGTTCTCTTTCAGCTTTATCCCTCCTTAACTTCACGCTTTGTTCTCTCATTAGGTTCCCATGAAGGGAGGGTGTCCTCTACACCCGACAAGTGAGGCTGAGCCACACTACTGATCAGGTAACATCCCACTTAATACACCAACGCTTCTCAGCTTTACTAAGGGAATCATGTCAGTTTATGGTGTCATGAAATACTGGGAATTATGCACTAATGGTAAATGTAGTATTTTTTAAACCTTTACTGGGAAATTGTGATGGACACTTTTCACTGTGTTCAGATATTTTAATAGTCCAAAGAAGTACAGATTAGTCAAAACACTAATCAACCACTTAATCAGTAATGGAAATAACCATGTGATTGCTGTTTGCTGCTTTTCTCTCCTTGTTTATACTTTGGGGTTTTGGACTGTCGGTGGGACACAACAAGTACTTTTAATTTAAGTCTTTTGTTGTTTCATAAAATAGAGGTCCAACGAATAGCGACAGGGTTGGTCACGGGATTACAGGCATGTAGTATCATGCTGCATTGGAGAAGACGCCAGTCATGCAATTTTTGCTTCTCCCGTGCCCTGCTACACATCATGCATTGTGTGTTTTTCAGGAGGTTAACTGGTGGTGAAATGTGTATATGTGGGTTGGGGGGGTCCTGTTCATGCTGTGGCCCGAGACAGCGCCGTCACTGTATGCTGGTATTCAGGGGAGGGTATTGTATACCGCCTCAGCTGGGTGGAAGTAACTGGCTCTTATCATCCTTGTCTATAGGCTGTGTGTGGCACTCAGGGCGGATGTGCTCATCCCTCAGGAATAGTCTGGTATTGTTAGCTGGTGAAGGAGGCCCAGCCATGACAGCTAACAAAGGGACAGCACACACACACACACACACACACACACACACACACACACACACACACACACACACACACACACACAAACAAACACACACACACACACACACACTTCAGGATAAAAATATGTACTATGTCAACAAACCTCTGAGTGTTTGCGTACCGTATGTGTGTATGTGTGTGTGAGCCTCAATTGTGGGATGAAAATGTCAATATTAGGGCTGCAAATAAGGATTATTTATACTACTGATTAACCTGCTGATTATTTTCTTGATTAATCAACAATCGTTTGGTCTATACAATTTCAGAAATAGTGAAAAATGTCCCAGAGCCACTGCTGCTTGAGTCCAAAGTATATCAAATACATTCAGTTTCCCATCATAAAAGATTAGGAAAAGCACCAAATCTTCATATTTGAGAAGATGGTAGGCTACTAGTAATTGTTTTGGTGATGTTTCCTAAAAGAAAATGACGATGAATAATCAATTAATTGATTATTCGTTTCAACTCTAGTCAATATATCTCTAAAGACAGATTAATCGAGGAATCTTTCAGCTCTGGTCTCCTAATGTCAGTTTCTCACACATCCTTGAGTTTAACTACTTATTTAACATGGTTTGATATATATATATATATATATATATATATATATATATATATATATATATATATATATATATATATTTTATAGGCTACTTAAGGAGAGCTCTCAACAAACTAAAATAATCTATACATTTTAAACAAAAAGACAAAAGTAGTAGATGACAACACCGATTATACATGTGGTGGTTTAAACTTCGGACTCAGGGCTGTAAAGTTTGGCTGAAGGCCCAGAGCTATTTATTTTCTATTCTTACCTTCAGTATATTCTCATAGATAGTGTCCCGGAAATCCAGAAGTGCTTTTTTATCAAACTGTTGTCCGTTTATGATGCGCATCTGTTTGAGGAATGTGGACTTTCCGCTCTCCCCGGCCCCGAGCAGGAGAATCTTCACCAACCGGCGAACGGCTCTCCTCTCCCGGGCGAGCATCGCGTCTATCTCCCTGCTCCTGCGCCGCGCCTCCCGCTCCTGCGCCGCGTCCCTCTCCCGGCTCCCCTCCTTGCTGCTCCCCGGGTCCCGGCTGGCCTCCGCCGGGAGCAGGCAGCGGCTCAGGGTGCGGACCACTCCCGACATGGCGAGTCGTGGGAAAAGTTCACCGAAACTTCAGTGGGAAAATGTTCATTATAGGATGTGACCTCTGGGGTGGAAATGACCCAGTCCTCTTACATCCACCTGATAAATAATAGGGTTACAGCGGATACTGAAATATAGTCTACATTTAGATTTAAAAGATGAAGCTGTTATCTAGTCTCCAGCCGGCAGACAACCCGTGTCCATCTTGGTTAGACCGCGCCATCAACAAAAATCAATCCGGATAGAGAAGAAACAAAGCCTGCAAATGTTCCGAAAATTGTGTAAAGTTCTGAGTAGGCCTACGTCCTGGACTGAAAAAAAGATCTAAAGTTGATCAGAAGTCTGCCTGTTCATTCGAAGCCAAACAACATTAAGAAGACACACATACACGGGGGGGGGGACAGCCTATCCACACTCTCTATTCACAGGCAGCGGTTTGTGAACTTGGGCAGCGGAGTGAGAGCAGCTCAGGGCGGTGGTGGGACGGTCAGACTGATGAGGGCGCCGGTGCTCTACCGGGGATCACCGCCAGGGGACGCCCGCGGACACAATAGAGAGGAGTGACACGCTGCGGCGCCCTGTAAGCACCCATAGATGGTCAGCACCTTAACTAGGGTTAGCAGCAAAGTGAGATCTAGGCCTATACGACCCTTTTCTCTCTGATCAGATGGGTGGAGGTGAAATTTTACTTTTTTGTTTGTGTGTTTAGCCTTCATTAGATCCCCATTAGCTTCTGTCAAAGCAGTTGCTATAACACATTAATACAATCATGAAAACAAGGTCCAAATGACACATTTAAACATGAATAAAACACAGCTGCTTGATTGTAGTACAACACAACCAAATCAATAACACAAAACTATCAATAGTATCAATAAATTACTCAAATCATCCCATATAATACGAACAAAATAAAGACAGACAGTGCACCAACAAACGATCAAAAGATCATTTAATAGTGACTCTACTTAGGTAACAGAAAAGGTCAAAGCTCAAGACTATGGTTTAGTTTTCCCCTTAGCAAAAGTGATATT
Source organism: Sander vitreus (assembly GCF_031162955.1). NCBI lineage: Eukaryota > Metazoa > Chordata > Actinopteri > Perciformes > Percidae > Sander > Sander vitreus. The sequence goes on along the minus strand of NC_135856.1, from coordinate 9,924,431 downwards.
ATGTAGAAAGTTTTGCTTTTTAAAGGTTCATTCATCATTTTCATATTGTACATTTAAGAGTTGTGTTATTCTGTGCAAACATATGCAACAGCAACATTTTTCTTATATTAAGTTCCTTTATGCAAAGAAATATTAAATGAGTATCTGGTCTGACGTATCTGTCAGTGGTGTAAAACTGCTGCAGCCTGTAGGTTGCTGAAGACAAACTGTTCACTCCAACATCCACTAGAAAAAAAATTGGCAAGTCTAGATGACAGAATGAATGTTGTTCTTGTAGTAGTCATATTTGACCATAACTGGAAACACCCTGGATGAAAGAAGATGTGCAGTGTTGTATTTATCACCTTAAAGGAATTTTGTTATAAATAGCACCTCAATATATTTCCGAGCTCTGAACCTCTAAAGCTCGCTCAGATTCATCTTGAAATCCTTAGACTGGATGTTTTGGTTGAATTAGTGTGATTAAATGTTTTATTAGCTTTTACCTCAGCCATTTATTGAAATGTATTGAAATTTATTGAAAAGATTTCTGGTACAGGATATACAATCCTCTATCCCAGACTCTAAAAGACACAAAACAAATATATATATATATATATACATATACATACACACATGCATATACATATACATACACACATATACACATACATGCACATCTATAAAAACACATTAATTTCATAATTGAAGTTTTCTAAAAGTTCATAAATAAATTACATAAATTAATTACATAAATTACTGACAAGCTTTTATATTTATACATTACACCTTTTGACAAGCAAAATGCATCCAGCCTATTCTTAAAGGAATTAATAGAAGGGGAACGCACAACTTTTTCTGGAAGGTCATTCCATGATTTTTACCGCACGGAGTGTGAAAAAGTTCTTTCTCTTTTCAGACAGGCATGTTCTAGGATAAAGTTTTAAAGAAATTCCCTCGTGTCTCGTACCTATTGTTCCAAAACTGAAAGATAGGCTCAACTGTTTCATCATATATTCCCTGTACAGCCATGGTCTGCAGTTTGTTGGAGGCTAGCTGTAATTTGTTTTTTTGTTTGTTTATCTGTCAATTAAATCACACAGTTATGTCTCAGACAGAAAAATGCACTTCATAGATATGGATTCAATTTGAGGAATATCTCACTTTTGCGTTTTCATAAAAGATGTGAAACTTGTAAAAGTTTCAAAAAATCTGTGTGGACTTAATTTTTTCTCCATTTTATATTCATTAATCTTTATTTGTTAACTTTTTGAACTGCTAAAACTATTTAATTTTGCAGTGAAATGATGTCTCAGCCTTTACTTTTACTTTCTACACTATTGTAGAAAGAGGCCAAAAATATATAGGAAAAGTAAAAGCTGAGCAGTTTAAGTATTATGTATAATTAGTATACCACGATATTTATTTGTCATGTGTATCAGACAACCCAATCTCTAGAATCTATGCAATTTACAACAAGTAATCAAAAGGACCTTCATTACAGGACAGCAGGTCACACTGGGGTTGTACTGTACTTGGCAGTTTTTCAGGAGTGAATGTGTGTAACTGAATGTGGACAAGGCATTGCAGAAAGAGAGAGCGCTACTCAGTGAAACTTACAAACGTCAAAGAGTTACACGGTTGGCTTAAACTGAAAGTTGGTTTCTCTCCAAGATGGTTCCTCAACCAGTGTCTCTTTTCATCATCACACTTCCAACTCAACACTTTCTCTTTTTCCCTGTTAAACAGCCAGACAGCCAAAGTATCCATGCCAGCCCGTGTCCCTGGGTAACATAAGCTTCTCACTCAGCCAAGGCAACAGGAGAGCCTCTGCTTGACGGCCTCCCTGCCAGAGAAACTCATCAGCTACAGGATCCAGGCTTTTTTCAGGGCCAGTTTCACTGCAAGAATAATCTGCCTCACAAAGCGCCAGTTGGGCCCGCAGACCACAAGTACTCCAGCAGTCTCCTTCTTCCACCAACTATCTGCTGTTACCAAGACGGCCAGCTGCAGCAGACACACAGGTGGAAAGTTGTGTGCAGTGAGATTCACCAGATAGAACCTATTTGGAGTTGATGCTGAGCAATGCTAATTCATTTGCATTTCAGTTCCACTAACATCAAAGGAAATCGGTACATCTGTTTTCAGCTTTTGCTGCAATTTTACTTAATGTTTGCCACTTTAATTATAATTGGCATGGTCTCATATAAACACTACTTAAACATCAGCACATTAGACATTTTCTTTTGCAAAACATCTCAATTTAGTAATTTCATATTAAATCTTTCTTTTTGCAGAGATGTGAAGGAAAGAATTACATCCCAAAAGATGCTCAATCATTGCTAAGGCAGATGTCATCAAAGAAGTTACACAATCTCTGAATATAAATTATTTAGCCATTACAAATGAGTACAGATGGGTTTTTGGTGTAACATCGCCCTGATTATGTTGAATATTCCACCTTTTTCCCCTTCCTTTCTTAAATTATCACAATAATTTTCTTTAGAGCTTGTACTATTACACCCACAACAGTAAGTTGATGACAAAGTATGAAAAAGTTTTAAAATTCCCCAAACTAAGGCATATTAAAGCTTTAGTGCGTACATTTTTGATATTAATGAACGTCCGTTGCATTCAAGCCATTGCCAAATGAGTTGGTACAAAGCTAATCAGCTCCACACAACTCTCTCTGTATTTCTCATTATGGCTATGTTCAGAAGATTGTGGCGTCTGGTGACTTTCCCGTGCGGAAACTCAAGTGAAGATAATTACCTCGTGCTTGTATCATGTGGACGTGCCGACAATTTGTTGTCATTACTTAGAATTCCTAATGGGGGAGACAGAAACTACGCACTATAGCTTTAGGTACTATCTAATCAAGCCTGCTGTAATTAAAGATGACAGCATTAAATTAGAGGATTTCTGATTCCTGATTCTGATTTTTATTACAAATTCCTTTTGGCAAATACAAATTCAATGTAAAAACATTTTCTTCATAAAATGGATACTTTTGTCAAACAAATGGGAAATGATGCCCCCCATATCAGTTTCCATCCTTTAAAAACCCTAATTTGACCCCAATAGCTTCTTAATGGAATTCAGGCATCATTCCTTTTATTATTTACACATTATTTTACTGTGACATGACAAAAGCACTCTGACCCCTGTGTGGAGCAAACTGTCACACGCTTACTGTATCTCTGAGAGTTTATATTAAATTCACAACTTCAGTCAGTCTTATTGAGATCTGAATTGAATGAAGTGTTTTCTTAAAGCACAGGGAGGAAGATATTTCAGAAATGATTCATTCAGAATGAATTATTGGAATAGCAAAAAGTATTCATGCATTTGTGCTTAAACTGGTAAACTATAAAGAAACAGAAGCCGAAAAATGAAGAATTTGTTAATGTATTCTTGGAATGCTAAAAAAAACAACCAAAAAAACGTTAATCATCAAACCTGAAGCACAAAATGATTACATTGAATGTGGAATTCATTTACGGATGTCCCATTTTAAGGGAGCCCAGGCTCAAATAACTCTACACAGAACAGCAAAATTGTGTCATCAAAAGGTACATTTATGTAGCAAATACGACAGTCACACAAAATTAAGTGTTTAGTGTTTTGCCAGTCCTTTTTCAAGGTCTTTGTAGGAGGTTTTGTTGCTCAACATCTTCTCTGATCCACTCCAAATGCATTTTGCTTTATTTTTATGTTATGTACTATTTATAATTGTCTGGAGAGAAATCCCTTTTGTTTGTTATCTTGTGGTTTCTTTTTTTCTCTTGTTAAAGATTTTTTTTGTGTGTTTTGTGAGTTTTTCCTCATCAAATCGAGGATGAGATTGTGAAGCCCTCTGAGACAAATAAAAAAAGGGTTCTAAATAAATGAAATTGTCCGGATTCAACTTTTTTTTTATGTCAAATCAAAAATTGTGTTGTGTTGCAGTTCTAACTTTCTCTCAACAGAGGGCGGTGTTAAATAAGAAAACAAGATGCTCCTTCTAAAGAAATCTCTTCTTTTAACCCCTTAGCACGGTCAGCAAGCAAGGTATCAGCAACTTACCAAGAGGAGGCTGTGTAAGTCACGCTCAGAACATCATGTTCTTTATTGACTCCATCACAGTGTTCTGAAAGACGTGACACCATACACAAATACACCCATACATACAGAAGAATAAGTTATTCTATTAAAATGACCCCCTAATTTAAAAATCCAACAGCAGTGGCAGTCTGTTGAACCAGTCCAGTGCATGCATATTTACGTGTTTGAGAAAGAGGGCGAGAGATGTAAGCGCAAGATTAAAATTCATCTAGATGGCAACATGTAATTAGCCTAAAAGCCTTTTCATCAGGCTTGGAACAACACACACACACACACACACACACACACACACACACACACACACACACACACACACACACACTAATGGTCACCACCAGAGTCTGCTTATAACCACTAATATTCTACATTCACCTCTTAACACTACTGGAAGAGGCATCTGTGTGATGGCACCATTGCCTTGGTGTGTGGTTTTGTGTTTGTGAGTTATTTATATGCTAATGAATCTGGAAGGGGTTGTTGTGTGTGTGTGTGTGTGTGTGTGTGTGTGTGTGTGTGTGTGTGTGTGTGTGTGTGTGTGTGTGTGTGTGTGTGTGTGTGTGTGTGTGAGAAGAAGGCAGTAGTCACTTCAGCCAGGGAACAGATGGTGGAGGAGAACCTTGAAGATCTACGTATGCTGCCTTTCTTAAAAGTCGTAACAACACAGATGCAGATCCATCCTGATCCTGTTTACCTGCCCCCCTCATCCTCTTCCCTGTTATTCCCACTTTAGTCTGATGAAATACTGTTATTCAGGCACAGTGTCTGGATGCCTGTCTGACTTGAGATATTTTGGCACCAAATGCACCTTTTGTACCTGACTGGCATTCCAAATGTAGCTGTTGGCGATGATTGACAGCCCAACACTCCAGTCAGCGTGACATGCTTCTATTCTTCCCTCTCTAATGGCAGTGCTACTTTCACTGCTGCATGTCAGAAAAATGAGACCCAGTGGGCTGAGTGCCAGTCGGTTTAGAGGATTTGCAACTTTTGTTTGTGTTTGAATTTGACTGCTTTTGCAATATTAAAGGACAATTCTGGTTTATTACAGCCTGGGTCTTATTTTCAAAGTAGCCATAATCGCCATCATTAAAAATATCACTGGCATACATCAAGTTAAAGAGGCTATAATCAACATTTTTATTATAAAAATAGATCAAATTACCATTTCAATCAGGAGAGACTGTTTGCAGATATGCAAAATGTTTTATTGAACAAGAGCATAATTTGAACATAGTATTGGAGATTGAACTCCATCATTATATTAATACATTTGTATTAATACAGCTGATATATTAATACATTTAATATAGGGGTAGGGAACCATGATGTAACCCCCAAAACGTGACTGAAATTGGAACATGAAGGAAATAGTACACACGAAAATGAAATAGGATTTTATTTATAAAATATGTGGCTTACCTCCGTGTGGCATGGATCTGAAACAGAAAAGCAAAACAGTGATCCATACCGAAACAGCATGCGAAATACTGCCCGTATTTCGGTCATCGGCGACTCAGGCCGGTAAAACACGGCATCTCCACCGGTACAGCAATTCAGGCCGGCAAACACGGCATCTCCGCCGGTACGCAACTCAGCCCGGTACATGAATGACACATAGCTCCCATATAATTTTAATTAAATCTATTGATTTAGGTTATCATTTTTACACCACCACCGGTTATATGCTGTTACGGCAACTCGGCCGGTAAACATGAAGGAAAACAAGGCATCTCCGCCGTTTATGCAATGTAGCAGTAAACATAAACCATCTTCTTTTTACCATTACACTTATATCTCTAGTTCGACATGAACGGGATTGCTCATGGATGTGAGACATGCCACCCGTGGCCCAATAAAAACACCGCCACAGGTTATACCAAGCTTACCAGATTACGGCTTTAGGGATCGTTGATTAGTGAGGACGACGTCGACGTCAGGACGAATGTATGCAGAGTAAGCCAAAGAAGACCACCGACCCAGCCTTTGCCGAGATCCGAGACATTCCTTGATTGGCCGCCGTGGTTGCAGCCCCTATCCTGAATGAATGCTGCGGTGAAATGCCAGATTTGAGGAGAACTGCTTCCAGATGTTGCTTAAACCACCCTTTAGACAAGGGACAATCCCCCGAAATAATGAACAGAGGCGCGAGGGAGTTAGTAGAAGGCCTTGCTGTAAGATAATTTAACATGGATTTAAATGGGCAAAATAGTTTATCTGTGCGGGTGAAACTACTGAGCAAGCTCCTCCGCGTTTAGAATGCTTAAGATGTAAGCAGTAATGATTAGCGTGAAAGGCCAGATCAGAGAAAGTGACATCACTATCGGGGTTGAAGGAGTAGCAAATTAAACCGCATCTGAGAAATGCGTAGAAAGCTAACAGGAAAACAGACTCCAGAAGTGTGTCTATGTAAGGGGAAAAAAACCCTATCCTGAGTGTCAACACTAGTTTATGTAGAATACCGAGAGTGATAGGCTGCCTGAGGTCAGGGGAAGAAGGGTGAGCTTTAGAGACGCCTTTCAACAGCAATTTTATAGACTGATTAGAAAGGAGGCTTGGAAACGATGGATCGTAACATTTTATGTGAAACTGGATACCTGCAATCAACCCACGAGTATACTGCACCTTGAAGTTGCGAGTATCGGTACAATAACATATGAAGGCACAAATGCTTTTAACAAGAACTGGTCTGAAAGGTACACAAATGATTACACAAACACAAAATAAAGAAAATGTATGGCAGGCAAAATCATAGGTTTTAAGAGTGGAAGCCGCTAGACCTTTCCTCATGTACATCCTAGAATAATCTAGATAATGTTGCAAGGGGTTTAGATTTAATGCAGTGCTAGCTCTTGGAGAAAGGGAAGCTCTACCGGGACGGGGCTGGCTGACGGGCAGAGGCTTCGAAAGGTCTGAAAGTGAAAACGAGACAGCGCATCAGCCACATTGTTAAAAAATGTGTGTTAAAAAAGCCAACTCATTTGCAAAATTACGGAGATTTAATGGAGGGGATGGGTTATCGCATTCTGGCAGAATTAGGCTCACCAGGTTTACGTCCTTGCCCTGCAGGATTTTCGCCTGCAAGCGCCCATAAATGTTGGCAGCAGTGGGAATATATGGCCTACCTATGAACGGGGCCGGAGCAGAGGTGGCCAGGGAAAAGTCAGCTTCTCCAGGGGCTGTAGGGGCCGGCTGAGAAAAACCGTGCGCCGGCAGAGACATGGAGGCCACAGCGGTGGCGGCGGTTGAGGATCCGAGGAGAGCGGGCGAGCGTTCAATGGACTGCAGCCTTGCATCCATGGACTGAAGAGAGCCGGCCAGGGATTGAAGAGAACTGAGAATCAGAGCCGTGTCAGATGACCCACTCGGCATGGGAATCCGCACCGCGCCTCTTCGGCAGACTGCTTCAGACCGCAAGCCGCCGCGGGAGCAGGAGGCGGGGGAACCGGCGAGATGTATCTGACCTGAGCAGCCAGCTCGCAGAGCTCCGGAGAAGATAATCCCGGAGCCGCCGCGATACCTCGATCCCGAAGCTGCAGCATGATCCTTTCCGACGCCGTGCCGGCCGAAACGGGAACGGGCAGAGAGGCCAGGCGAGAGCTCCTGCGGACACCGTCCGAAGAAGCTGAATTTGCCGCTGGCAATGAGAAGAGATCCGGACCTGGGCCCGATGGGGGATCAGACTCGAAATCCGACATAGCGAGACAGCAGAGCACAGTACAAAACAGCAAGGGAACGAGCGCCATACAGCCGTCCGACTGACAACACGACGCCTTTCTGAAATGACAGCTGATAGCACAGGGAGAGAAAGCGCTTTTAAAACAGTGTTGTGACGCTGTGATTGGCCTATGGAATCTTTGGCCGTTCCTGATTGGATTATCAGAAGGAGAGCGCCTCAAGCGCTGATTCGCTTTAGGAGAGACTGATTATTTGTTAGGTCTTCCTGAAAGAATTTGCGCTGAGCTACATTACATAGTACATAGTTACTACGTGTAACGTGAAATGGGTCGCTCATAGTGTAGTCCCCTCAATTTAGCGTCTTTCAGCTCATTGTTTTGGTTTTTCAGGCAGCTTTACTGACTGAGGAAATGTATATTACTATATTTCTGGTGCACATACTCTTCTGCCCTCACTACACATGAAGGTGCAGAGCTATGCAGGGAGCTAAACACATTTCCAATAAAGGTTGAAGACAAGGGATTGGCCTTTGTAGTCTTTACTGGGAGCAAACTGTGAAACAGTGAGAACAGAATTGGATACCACACCAATACCAATATAAGTATAGACTATCTGTCAAATAAGTTACATTGCCTTTCATGGTGGAAAGAAACAAAGAAAAGATCAACATTATAGTAAACCTGTAATAACTAAATGTTATTGACATATCATCACCTTTTTCATTAGTTACTTGTTAGATAGTTACTCTTGTTAAAGAGTTGCTTATCGACACATCAGTGTTACAGAGAAACAGTTCTGTCCACCAGGCAGAAGTACCCTCATGTTGTTACAGAGTGGAGTCATATTTTCTGTTTTTTTTTTAACCATTACCACAATTGTTTCCTCACCTAAACAAAGTAGTTTCAGTGCCTGAAAAGAACATTAAATGAAGCTGCAGCAGATCAGTTGTGGAAGGCAATGACAAACAATGTTGTTTTTCTATTAGGGGCACCATATAAAAAAATGCTAATTTCGGTCACTTTGAAATGGGATGACTTATTTTGTCGTGTAATTTGGAAGACTTTCGGCGTGTTTCTTGTCCCATCCAACTTTGTGGTAGCAATGTTACCATGTTCCCAAATCTCAGCAATTAGTTTGGATAGTCAAAACAGTGGGCAAAACTACAAAATAAAGACCGAAATTGTAATAAAACTGAGTTATCCTGTCCCCCATACCCACTAGGAAAAAACCTTAGATGTCTAATGTCATGATGTCTAACTGAGAGTAAGAGAGGTTTGATTCAGTGCTGAAATGATTACTCCATTAATTGGTTAGTCAGGCGACAGAAAATGTATCTTTTTTGACAAGCGTTTTAATGTTAAAGTTATTTATCAAGCAAAAATACCAAACATTCATTAGTTCCAACTTCTCATGTGAGGATGTCCTGCATTTCTCTGTTTTATTTCACTGTAAACTGAGCTCTTTGGGTTTTGGACTGTTGATTGGATAAATCAAGCAACTTGAAGATGTCACTTTTGGCGCGGTGACATTGCATTTTTTTAAATTAAATGATTAATTGATGAATTTGCAAAGTGGAATAATCGATAATAAAAAATAATAATTAGTTGCAGATGTAATTTGATTCATATATGGTTTAATTTTAGGCAGTGACTACAAGATCTCGCTCATTCATGCCTGTTGTTGATCACTGCACTGATGATGCATGTTTGTTGATATTATGAATAATGATCCAAACATCCAAACTACACTTTGAATACTTTTCAAGATGTGTGTCCATTGATCGCTTATAGTGGAGCCAAGGCTCTGGCTGACTCCTCACATTAATACATGTGAACGAACGATGTATTTTAACACCCGCCACCCACCAGCTTTTCCCTGTCTGCAGGCCAGCGTTTTCCATTTTACACTTGAGGCATTTAGCTGGCACTATTCAGAGTGAATTAGCCTGGATGGAACAGTAGACTGAGCTTCGGTTCCTGTATGACTGAAATAAAAAGCAAGTTAAAATCAGGAATCCAACAAGGTCAGAGCCTTGTACTGTTACCATCTCATTTTCTTTGCGGTCTACAGCAGTCATGTAAAGGGTAAAGTGCTAGGAGAACAAACATGGAAGATTTGTTAAAGAAAGTATATGAAAAAGGAGAACAAAGAAAACATGATTCGGTGGGGAGATGGTGATGTCAAGTGTTACTTAAGAAATTACTATTAATGGCACCGGAGAGTCACTTTGCAGATCTGACTGGTAGGGGAGGATAGTTCTTCCACCATTAGGGAGTCAGTGAAAGAAGAGACTGGATGGAGTGGATTGATTAAAGGCTTGAACTCTTAAAAAGGTGCTTAGGAAAGCAGAAAAGCCTAATTTCTCCACTCCCTACGATGGCACACACCAGTGGGAGATAGGGGACAACAAGTGAAAGCAAAGACTTCAATAGGGCTAGATTTAATGCCCCAACTCACCCATGGAAAACCCACACAGGTGTTTCCACTTAATTTGACTGACTATTCCTTTCTAGGACTGTAGACATATACGGACTGGGGTTGTTTGAAATCTCCATGATTTTCTTGTTAGTTTTGTTGCACGTGTTGCGTGAATGTCCACCATCATCAATCTCAATGCAAGAAGATAGGAACACACTCCTCCTAGTGGAATCTCACTACCTTAATCTTACCCCAAAAATGATGTGTGTTATAGTCTAAATGTGATGAATCATACAGATGGGGATACTGGCCCACACGTTTTGGACAGTCCCTCTTTTTTTGTAGCCTTGATTCCACAATTGAAAAGAGGGAGTTTCAGACACTACTAAACTATCTCACAAGCATGGCCGGGTTAGCTCAGTTGGTAGAGCAGGTGCACATATATCGAGGAGGTACTCCTCGACGCAGCGGCCAAGGGACCTGAGGCCCTTTGCTGCATGTCATTCCCCCTCTCTCTCCCCTTTCATGTCTTCATCTGTCCTTTGGAAATAAAGGCCTAAAAATGCCCAAAAAGTAATCTTAAAAAAAAAAAACTATCTCACAAGCACTTTGTTTGACGCACTAAGGCCCATATAGACCTATTTCACGTCAGGCTTTAAAAACTGGTCAACCAGTACCATTAATGTTGTGTCTGCATTTCATTCATGTGTTTAAATTCCAGATTCCTGTTATAGACCTTTTTTCACAGCAAACATTTTGCCATGTCATAGCAAGAGAAGCTAAGGTGTAATTGATGAAACTACATTATATTCAAGGGTCCTGCCTGTTATTGTGCATACAGTACTAGCCTACTGGCTTTGCTTACTGGGACCCTTAATGGAGCTTAGCTATCATTATCAAAATGTGTTTCGCCTATGCTTTTACTGCTGTGTCAGTCAAAATGTCTTGTAACCCCCTTGGGTTATTTTAGTATGCTCCCTAGTAATTACTATTCTTTCTTATTTATATAGTTATTTGAGCTGTAATTAAGTATTTTTAAATGGATGTGCATGTACTTCTCTTTATGTAACTGTTTACAATTAGTGTATTGTAATTTACTGATGGCTCTGAATGCAGCTTTTGTATGAATGGTAGCCTACATCATATTTAGTTTTTAGTCATGCATCAAAAATTGCTGTTTTACGTTCTTTTTTTAAATTACTTTTGATTGGTCAGATGCAGACACAACGTCAAGTTCTTTAGTTACTGATTGGCTGGGAGCGGGAGATTGACTCTTGAGAGAAATGCGGTGTGAGCAGAGCCATAGAGATAGTAATAGTAATAGTCTTTCTCTATCACTCTGGGTGTGAGGGCTACTTTATTTTTAATTTTTTTTTACAGTCTAAGGGCTACTTGCTCGCCGTCCCTCGTGTGAGGAAGATGACAGCATGGAGGGTTAACAAGTTAGCTAGTCTGGGAAAAGAGTTATACGCATTGTTGACACTGTGAGTTGCAGGCACCGCTATTTTAAATTGAACCGCAGTTTTTTCAGACTGTTTAGAGTTTTGTGTCGGGATTTCTCAGCTAAAATAACAGCTAATCTAACAGCCTAGATTAGCGTTAGATTAGCTAACGCTAATCTAGCCGTGTCGGATGTTGGAGTGCTTGAGCTGTGCTAGCAGTGGTGCTAACACTTAGCTAGCTGCTGAATTGCCAGTACAGATTTCCCTCCTCAACTGCTGGAGGTAAAGGATCCAGCTGTTGTCAGCCGTTAAGGACTGTTGGTGGGTGAGTTGCTTAATGTTAGTTCTGTTGGCTGGTTACAAGGAGCGGTCTTCATATTTGTGGCCCAAAGTACTGCTTGTATTATGGAATTGCTGGATTTTTGGTTTTGTTTACTAAAGTGTGAGCCCACATATTTTTAAGTGAATGTGTGCACACATTTAATGCAGGGTTTCACTAGCTATATTTACCAGAGTTTAAGATATTTAGCTGTTGGAGTATTTCTGTTACTTGAGTGTAAGGTAACGTTATATTTGAACTGAGATTTCAGTCACATTTCAGTCTTGCATTATGGTATTTTTTTTAAAGGAATAGTTAAAAGAAAGATGCTGCTGCTAACACCCTCAAAAGAAGAGCTGGACAGAGACACAAAGAGAGGAGAACAGGGATCACATACGGGTACATAAAGAGGTGATAAGTAGGTGAAAAGACACATGAGGACGAGACAGAAGGTGAGATGGGCAAATGATAGTTTTATTTTCACCTCAGAGAGTAAGAGATGGAACAGCTGGTTCCTCAAAAACATAAAAAAAAACCCATTTTCTTCCATTTTTCCATCAGTTATATTCAATTGAGATCATGTTGAGCACAAAGCAAAGACATCAGGATTTTTGCTTAATGGATGTATTTGTGACACTGTGGGTGAGCCTGTGTGTTTGATTAGTTCTCGCTACGCTTTTCTACCCTGAGATCATCACTGTGTCACTAACACTGCTCGGCACACGCACACACACACACACACACTCACACACACAGGGGCGGATTAAGGTGGTCAGGGGCCCCTAGGCTGCTCTTTGTGTGAGGCCCCCCCTTAATCATTGTGCTTTCACTGGAAAAATATATTTAGTGCCATACATGGTCCACACGCAAATAAGGTGAACTGACACACACACACACACACACACACACACACACACACACACACAACAATTACCACCACACCACATAGGTAAAATGAGAAATTGAACATTACAAATAAAACACAAATAAAAACAAGCATAAGGCCCAGTGCTTAGAAGCAGCCCTTTAATTATGATCAAGAAACACTGGCAGTACAACCAAAACTAACATCAACAGAGTTGTAAGTGGAAAGAATACCAGATATTATCCTCTGCCACCACAGCCGCAAAACAATTACAATGGAAATGTAACTATAAACAGCAAAGTAGCAGAATTCCTGGATTCACAGTTCAACAGCAAGCTGGTAATCGCTTTTAGCTTTATAAACCAACAGGTAGGGTACAGCATCTGCATCAGTGCACCCGGTTTTACTGAGGCAAAATCACAACATCATTACCAGTGATGGAAGAAGTATTCAGATCTTTTACTTCAGTAAAAATACTAATACCATACTGTCCTGCATTGAAAATGTTACTTAAGTAAAAGTATGTAAGTATCATCAGAAAAATGTACTTAAGTATTAAAAAGTATTAAACGTACTGAATGTGGAAATATCCTCACATTTTTTAAACAAACCAAACAGTTCTGTCAATCAAGTGTTTAATCGGCTAAACATCGCAGGTGGACTTGTAGGCCAATGTATTGTTGGGTAGTTTAATTTATTATAAAACATTGTATTGTTTAAACTAGACCTACATGTGTTTTGTCTGCAGAAATCCTAACTAAAGCTGTCAGATGAATGTAGTGGAGTAAAAAGTACAATATTTTTCTCTAAAATGTAGCGGAGTAGAAGTAGAAAGTGGCATATAAAAAAAAGACTTAAGTAAAGTACAAGTACCTCAAATTTGTACAGTACTTGAGTTACTAGTTACATTCCACCACTGATCATTACTGAGACACAAACCACCGTGCAATACACTCAACTGTGAATACAATTTAAAAAACAGCAGCAGCACTTAATAACACTGTTATTAACAGCAATAATGAAACAGCAGCAAAATAATACATATACATATTGTTGCATAATCTTACCTTTAGAATTTTTTCTTTCTTGATTTTCACCACCGCAACCACCCTTTTTAAAACCTCGGTCCAATATTCGTATTCATTGTCAACTTGTCAACTCATTTGCCTGCTCACCGTTAGCACAGCGTGTAACATACACGACGCAAGCATTGCCTATCTGTACAAATCCATTTTTGTGACATGACTGAAGCGTGGTGTCGCGACGTCATATATCCATGGTTGATGTTCCACACCCTTGACCGGCAGCTGATTGGACGAATGCGTCACGTGGGTCTGGCTACTCCCGAATTTCAAAACGACCATTATGGCGGCTCGTTCAGAATACGATCTCGTATTTTACGAAAATAGTTCACCGAAACGTGTTTCTGAAAACATTTTAATAATATAAATAAGAAATAGGCCATGCAGTTGCTGAATCTGTCTTCATTTCAGATCGACAAAGGTCAGTTTGAAAATATTTTCGTCTACTTCTATTGGATAGTCACGTTGCAACGGATTCATTTGCATAAAGATGGGCATCGGCCAGCTTTTTTGACGCGAAGCATTTTTTCAAATGCAGCGCCGCTGCTTTGCGGACGTGTTAAAGTTGCTTAACGTCACCCATAGGAATAAAGTGGAGACAGAAGCGTCGCACGACCATGTGGATCAGCACCGTAACTGTGGCACTCGGCAACCCTCATGTTCAGCTAGGCGCACAGCTGCATTTTTCACTTGTCACTTGAACATCACTGTTCCCAAATAATTTGTGTGACATTACACAATGCCTTTTGAGAGGGAATAAAACAGCCATTCAACTGGCTGCGTTTTTTAAATAGAAAAGTAGCCTACCTCTTTTGGTGTTTATGTTGTCTTTCTGCTGCAGCAACATTAGCGTCTTTGTTCTGGCAACTTTAAGGTCCCATTTTAATCCAATATGCCCTCATGTATTCATCAATTTTATTCCAACGTGCAGGATCCGAGCTATAGGTAGCAGGATTTTTCGGCCTTTTTTTGTGTCCTCTTCTCCGCAGCAACAGGTGGGGGTGTGGCTGACCCACGAGCAGGTGAACTGTGTCTGCAGCATGGCACTTCGGGTGGCTGGAGTCTCTGACCCAGCCCCTTTGTCTCAGACTCCCTCCTATGATTGGATAGATGTGATGTGTGTGTGTGTGTGTGTGTGTGTGTGTGTGTGTGTGTGTGTGTGTGTGTGTGTGTGTGTGTGTGTGTGTGTTATTGTTGTTTTTGTTTTGATCGCGCTGAAGCAAATTTAAAATAATAATAAAAAATGGTCTGCCAATCTGGGGCCCCTGCACACATGGGACCCCTAGGCTGCAGCCTACGCAAGCCTGGGCATTAATCCGTGCCTGCACACACACACGTATTATATATATATATATACTCTTTGTAGATGTGGGTGTGTGTTGACTTTGTGTCTCCGCTATCTGAAATGGCATCTTCGTTGTCTTACCCTTCATTGCTGTGTATGTGCATCAATGTGTATGTCTGAGTGTGTGTGTGTGTGTGTGTGTGTGTGTGTGTGTGTGTGTGTGTGTGTGTGTGTGTGTGTGTGTGTGTGTGTGTGTGTGTGTGTGTGTGTGTGTGTGTGTGTGGGTGTAATGAGGAAAACTGCCATTTAGGAAAACCAATTACCACAGGTAAATAACATAAACCTTCCCTCTAAGATTTAGCCAAACAATGCATTTATAAAGAGGAAAAACCGTTTCACACACACACACACACACACACACACACACACACACACACACACACACACACACATACACACTGGTTTTGGTACACTTTGCCTCACATTCATTCATTACCCATTCCACAATCTTACATTTTACCCTGTAAAACTGACCCCAAGCTGTATGTCTTCATCGCTAAAATCTACTTTTTTTTTTGAGAATTAGAAAAGATTGTGTGCTGTAACGTTTCCTCATAAGTCCTCACAAGTTTAGATAAACCCCAACACCTGCACACTTGCTCACATTTCCCCCTGGGACGGAGTGTAATCATGAGTTTGGCCTGGAATGGTATCATAATTAATAAACCAGAGATTTCTGGAGGAAATAAGGCAGAGAAAATTAAAGTGTTGGAGTGTACAAATCCTAATTAAAATAACGCAGTGTTTATGGTGCACAGGACACACAGAGAGAGGAGGAGGGAGAGCAGGGGAGGAAGAAGTATTGGCATTAGTTCAGGGAGGGAGAGGGGAGGGACACAATTTGTGAGGAGGGTGTGTTATCATATTTTTACAGGAATTTCCTCATTTAAAATCTTCATTAGGCGTTCCCTCACTTTATATTTGTTCTCAGCTCCTCCATCACACCACGGCAGCCTCTGGTCCTCAGCTGTGTGGAGCGATATACTCTGTGTGTGTGTGTGTGTGTGTGTGTGTGTGTGTGTGTGTGTGTGTGTGTGTGTGTGTGTGTGAAACAGAGCAAGCAAAGCCTGCATGTCCAAGTACGTGTGCATGCTGGCTTCTGATTATCCTTTGAGTTTATTAATTACAACTCTTTGTCATTCATCCAGGTTCTATCAGTCGCCACACAGGAAACTCTTCCCTCTTCTCTGCCATCTTTTTCTTTATTTCTCCTACATTTCTGTCTCCAATCCCCCCCCCCAACGAGAAGAGCAAACACCGGTTTTGCATCAAAGAACAAGAGACTTATAACGGGTGAACAAATAATTGCTTCTCCCCACACTCTATCTCTTACAGCTGTCACTCCAGGATGAGCCCGTTGATTGGATCATCTTTTCTTCTCGGTAAATAGGCCTGTCTAGCTTTAATCGTTTAACACACATAGGCAGAGGTATAGATCATAATCTGACTAATCCTGGATTACAACTCGGCTATCAGATGCTGTATGCGAGTGTGTGTTTGTCTGATATTTGAATGAGTGAGCGTGTAAAACTTTTGCAGTGCACAAGTCTCTCTTTTTATTCTTTATTTTTTATTTAGCTTCCAAGAAGTAGTTAGTTCACCTGGGGCGGGGTCCACATCAAATAATAAATGTACATTCAGATATTTTAAATCAAATACGTTTTAGATGCCTAACCCTTGAGTTAGCAGATGCTTCTTTGAGTAGTTTTTGTAATGGTACCGATTAACAACCTATTTAGACTTGGGGGGGGGGGGATAAGGACTTTTCAGAGAGATTTTGCCAGTAAAGGGACAAATAAAAATGATACAATTAAAACTGATATAAACCTAAAGGTGCCTTTTGGGGAATTTATCAAACTATTTGTTTGTTGTTCAATTATTTCAATCCTGCCTTGTTTAATTTATATTTACTTGCTAGCAGTCTGCCTCTTTCTTGCCTTTGTTAAGGCATTACTGCACTTCTTTGCACATTACTGCCACTAACTGACAATTAGCGAGATAACATTAAACCAGTGGCAGCAATGTGTACCCGGTTGCCTCCGTGCAGAACGCTGAGAGAACCCATCAAAATACATTTCTCTATAGTGTGACTAATTGAAAGCGACATTATACCTTTTTTTAAAGACTGTTCTTTAAAGGAAGAAAGTTAAATCATGCAGAAGAAAGTTGGAATTCCCAGAAATTGTCAGAAGTAAGGCTGAGTGCCCACATAGCATTCTTTTCTAGAGACAAAGTACTCCACCCAGCATCTATTTTTCTGAGCTCTCCACCTTTTTCTGTGGCTGCCCTGAACGGTTCTAGTCTAAAATCTCTGAACTTTTCAGAAAAGCGCTGCTGTCGCCACTGTCACTTCTTTTTGAGGTTACAAAGACAGCAAAGATTTGTAGGAGCCGATCAGCCACTCTGAATGTTGCTGGTGAGTGTTGCGCTTTTAAAACCATATGCCTTGTAAGCTTGCTGTTAGCTGTTTAGTTACTATACTCTGTTCAGTTAGCTACCTAGCTAATGTTTACATCATCATTGAAACAAAACCCACTGGCAGTGCTTCGAAGCACTGGGATGAGGCGCTGCCCAGCGCCCTGACACTGCATCA
Source organism: Sander vitreus (assembly GCF_031162955.1). Taxonomy (NCBI): domain Eukaryota; kingdom Metazoa; phylum Chordata; class Actinopteri; order Perciformes; family Percidae; genus Sander; species Sander vitreus. Next base: position 9,906,609 of record NC_135856.1, on the reverse strand, counting down.
GACACAAAATATCTTTATATTAAAGCCCCAGGCTGCAGCAACCTATTACAGTAAAGGTTGTATAAGTCAGTCAAATACTACTTTTGATCTCTCTTAAGTTGCATATTCCAGACGGAAGATGCTCTACAGAGAACAGTACCTGACATTTAATATACCAATGGCATGGCAACGTGTATACTAGTTTTTCATAAAGAGATGCGGTGTATGTTATTCCAAATGACATTTTGCATAAATAACAGAATTTATGCAAGTTTTAATTTAGCCCCCACTGTTAGCCATGAAAGTTGTTCTCACAGCACAGAAAGAATAATGAAGAGCTAATGCAGCTGGCAGACAGCTAAGGCTGTATGTGCATATGCATGTGTTTGTTTTACTCTCTAAATACTGTAATGTGGCAGTATATTTGTATGGAATGGATGCAGTGTGATATTTGTTTTCATTTCAACAGCTCTGACATTTTCATTTTTGAGAGAGCTGAACAAATCAGTTTTCACTTTTCCTCTCTGACAGCCTAGTATTCCACTTTAATAACACTTTTAAGAGCATTCATTGTGTGCATTGTTGGAGTATTCAGTGATTGTTTGCGCATGTTTGTGTGGAACTGTGTGCCACATATAGACACATGTATGACCTCTTTTTTTACCCTGTCTGCCTGCAAAGGCTTCAGCTTTCCTGCATGACCGAACACACACAATCAAGCGTTTGAGTAACCCGCGACAACCAAAACACACCCATCCCTGACCCACATGTCTGTTATTGGTGTCTTTTGCCAAACAGACTACACACACACACACACACACACACACACACACACACATACACACACACACACACACACTCATATGTATGAGCACCTAATATCGTGATGTCAGTGATAGAAAACTTCAAATTTGAGAACTGTTAGACAGAATTTATTTTTTAACTGATCATCAAATGTATTTAATTCTAAGTAAAATACATTACACAATACATTTTTTTATCCTTAATCGAAATCAGTTTGTTCTTGAGTAAAGTGTCTTGACCTACCATTATTGTCACACAGGATCATCAGGTTGATCTTGAACCCAATTTGCCTACTGATAATCTCACACAAGTGACCCAATTGCAGGCTGGTCTTAAATGATTATCTTCTCGGTTAATCTCAATTCTATAGACAAGCCTCTCATGACCACCCCCAATTCAAATTGTACTTGTTGAAATGTAAAATATAGCTTGTGCTATGAGAGTTGGTATTGCTATGAACACCAGCTGTCTTGCATGCAATATATCCTCTTATGTTAAGTGTGAAAGACTGATTTCCCCAAAGGAACATGCACATCAATGGGACTGGTTGAATGCAAAATTGAATTTCTCTTTAGGGATAAATAATGTCGTTTGAATTGAATTGACTTTTCAGTCACTTGTTAACAAACATGAACACTGAAAAAGATGATAATATACCACTCAAGTCCCATTGCCAATAATTAGTTATCTTGTTTTATTTAAGGTTTTCAAGGTTCATTCTAGGGCTGAAACGATTCCTCGAATAACTCGAATAATTAGATTACAAAAAATCCTCGAAGCAAAATTCTTTGCCTCGAAGCTTCGTTAAATCAATGTAATTAAGGTTGTACGGCTCACTGTGTTTCCGCACGGAGGATAATTACTAGCGCACACAACAGGTTGACGCTTCTGTGGACACAAGACCGTATATATACTGTCTATGCACGAGACTGACGGCCCAGGTTACAAATGAACGAAGACAAAAATAGCGAGGGTCTAAGAGAAGAGACAGGCGAGAGAAAACGACAGAAAGTTTGGGATCATTTTAAGCTGCAAACATGCTACTACATCATCTTTGTAGAAAACATCCGGTCTACTCATCCATTCCATGGAGCGAACCTGACACAAGGTAGCTAACTAACGTCTGCTGCTCTCGTCCACCGCGCTGTTTTACACAACTAGCTAAAACGAGAGCTGTCGGTTTGTAGTCTAACTGTTTATTAGTTTGCTACTAATCTTTGGAAACTTAGCTGCTGCCAGAGACAAACCGGCTCCTCCCACCAGCATGGCAATTTAGTATGCACGTGAATGATGTCATCATGCCGGTGATGTCTGCATTCTTTATTCTTTCTCCTCATTCAGTATTAGCCTTCTTAAAATGTGTCCCCCAGAGCAGTGTAGTTGAATAGCCCTGCTGTAAGCTTTGTACAGTCACATTTACCTGGGCTTAGTGAACAGCTCTTTTGCATATCCAGTGCAAAGAGCCAGATGCAAGAAGGGGAAGGGGGTGAAAAATATTAACGTTTGGGCCACCAAAAATGTACTTGGAATTTGGCAATAAAACTATTTCAAAGTCTTTTGTACAGTGGGGCAAAAAAGTATTTAGTCAGCCACCAATTGTGCAAGTTCTCCCACTTAAAAAGATGAGAGAGGCCTGTAATTTTCATCATAGGTACACTTCAACTATGAGAGACAAAATGAGAAAAGAAAATCCAGAAAATCACATTGTAGGATTTTTAATGAATTTATTTGCAAATTATGGTGGAAAATAAGTATTTGGTCAATAACAAAAGTTCATCTCAATACTTTGTTATATACCCTTTGTTGACAATGACAGAGGTCAAACGTTTTCTGTAAGTCTTCACAAGGTTTTCACACACTGTTGCTGGTATTTTGGTCCATTCCTCCATGCAGATCTACTCTAGAACAGTGATGTTTTGGGGCTGTTGCTGGGCAACACGGACTTTCAACTCCCTCCAAAGAATTTCTATGGGGTTGAGATCTGGAGACTGGCTAGGCCACTCCAGGACCTTGAAATGCTTCTTACGAAGCCACTCCTTCGTTGCGGTGTGTTTGGGATCATTGTCATGCTGAACGACCCAACCATGTTTCATCTTCCCCCAAAGCATGATGTTTCCACCCCCAGTAGGTATGGTGTTCTTTGGATGCAACTCAGCATTCTTTCCCCTCCAAACACGACAAGTTGAGTTTTTACCAAAAAGTTCTATTTTGGTTTCATCTGACCATATGATATTCTGCCAATTCTCTTCTGGATCATCCAAATGCTCTCTAGCAAACTCCAGACGGGCCTGGACATGTATTGGCTTAAGCAGGGGGACACGTCTGGCACTGTAGGATTTGAGTCCCTGGCGGCGTAGTGTGTTACTGATGGTAGCCTTTGTTACTTTGGTCCCAGCTCTCTGCAGGTCATTCACTAGGTCCCCCCGTGTGGTTCTGGGATTTTTGCTCACCGTTCTTGTGATCATTTTGACCCCACGGGTTGAGATCTTGCGTGGAGCCCCAGATCGAGGGAGATTATTAGTGGTTCCATTTTCTTATAATTTCTCCCACAGTTGATTTCTTCACACCAAGCTGCTTACCTATTGCAGATTCAGTCTTCCCAGCCTGGTGCGGGTCTACAATTTTGTTTCTGGTGTCCTTTGACAGCTCTTTGGTCTTGACCATAGTGGAGTTTGGAGTGTGACTGTTTGAGGTTGTGCACAGGTGTCTTTTATACTGATAACAAGTTCAAACAGGTGCCATTAATACAGGTAACGAGTGGAGGACAGAGGAGCCTCTTAGAGAAGAAGTTACAGGTCTGTAAGAGCCAGAAATCTTGTTTGTTTGTAGGTGACCAAATACTTATTTTCCAGAGGAATTTGCAAATAAATTCATTAAAAATCCTACAATGTGATTTTTGGGATTTTTTTTCTTCTCATTTTGTCTCTCATAATTGAAGTGTACCTATGATGAAAATTACAGGCCTCTCTCATCTTTTTAAGTGGGAGAACTTGCACAATTGGTGGCTGACTAAATACTTTTTTGCCCCACTGTATATATACAAGGTTTCCTTTTTTTTTAGTACACAGCAATAATAAATATTTACTATTGCTGTTTACTAAGTATTTCTTACTAAGTATTTCTTATCCGCTTACTCGATTAATCGATGGAATAATCGGTAGAATACTCGATTACTAAAATAATCGATAGCTGCAGCCCTAGTTCATTCTTGTCACCCAAAGTTTCCACATGCAGTAGGTTTTCTGGAGATTTCAATCATATCACATGATCTTCCTCAGCTGCTGTCGACCATTGCAGATGGTCAAATTTCCAGTTTAGTTCAGATGACACCTGGGGAACTCCTCCACCTGTTGAAGATCATGTGATGTGACCAAGAGTTACTGAATGGACCGTGTGTATATTAAATGTTGATAGTGACATTTGACCACAGGAGATCTTTATTACTGAAAGTAAAAAATGTACAGTTAGTGATGAAACATAACACATGATTTATTAATTACATGTATACTATATATACAAGGAAAGTATGCCCAGTATTCATCACTTATGGGTGACCTATAAATTCCACTTATTTAAATATCCCATCAAATTTACTTAAACCTGCAATAACTTATTTGTTTTTGGCCCACACCCTGCGCCACAAGGGGGCAAACTTATATTTTCTGCCTCCTTGTTTCAACATCATACATCCATAAAACGTACAAACACAACAACACAATTATTATTATTAGGCTACAAGTTGTACTTGGCGTCTATATCGCATGGGGGCTTTCAACTACTAACAACAATGTAATCCCATCTGCGTCGATATTTGACACAGAGAGTGACCACTCCAGCCGTCCTCTCACTTCATTAATAAGTCTATGACTTTACCCCTTGAAAAAACCGCTGTGCTGTGCCGCTGTGCTCAGACCACCTCCGGAAGCCTAGCAACACGTATTGTTTACATGTCTTTTGACAAGGTGGCTGCATTATCAGAGAGAATCGGATCATGGAGAGATCAATGACCCGTCATTTTCATCAGATGAGGAATCGTCATCTGATGACGAGAAGCGTCCACCTACCCGTATCATCGCAGCGCAGCCGTCCTCAGACCCTGATGTGACGGGGCACTCAGTTACAGTCGAGCGATAGCCTACACATCGTAGTTAGACGTAACTCGTGTAACGTTAGCAGTTTATAACGTTAGCTTAATGTTACTGAATTAGCTAAACTTTTTATAAATATTTTATTCTTATGTGTCAGCTCAACCATTACTGGACGGAAATGTCTACAACCGGAAGCACACACTGGGAGAGCACAGTCACAGCCGTGTGTGTGTGTGTGTGTGTGTGTGTGTGTGTGTGTGTGTGTGTGTGTGTGTGTGTGTGTGTGTGTGTGTGTGTGTGTGTGTGTGTGTGTGTGTGTGTGTGTGTGTGTGTGTGTGTGTGTGTGTGTGTGTGTGTGTGTGTGTGTGTGTGTGTGTGTGTGTGTGTGTGTGTGTGTGCATGTGTGTTCAATCTGTAACATTAATGAAAGCCTAAAGCTCATGAACTGACTTTTGAATAGTTACTTTGTCAAGTCGTACTTATTATTTAAAAAATAGATAAAAATGGACTTTACTGCTTCAAGAAATGCCATATTTGCGAGTGCTGACCCTGTTGCGTCAGCGCAGGTAAAGCCTGGGTAAATTAGTTAATTTTATCCTACTTTATGAAAAACAAATCACACCCTCGCAATTTTTACCTGCCCCCTTAATCATTTTACCCCGGCGTTGGGCCTGTTTTGGTCTCTTGGGGGCAGCAGAAACAGGTTTGAAAATGGCATTGACACATCACCTTTTAAAGCAACACTGTAACTTTTCCCGCTTCGGTCCCCCTACAGGTTGTCTCGTTGGAACTACAGCTAGCGCTAAAAGTTACATAGTGTTACTTTAAGCTGATACGGTGTTGATCAAACGTGTTGTATTTGCAGTTAAGGAGCAACATCACTCATTTAAATCGTGTGTTCTGGCCACCTGGCGAATTTAAGTCCAATATTCACTTCATTTAACTAAATTCATTAACAGCTAATCACTAAAAGCTGCCTGCTGCAGCAGATAACGATGCTACGAAAGCAATATAAAGGTTCCCTGTGGAGTTTTCGTTCGTAAAAACAGTGTTTTTCACAAAGGTGCCTTGTGTGTGTCCTTGAAATCTAACAAATTTGTTGAGCACATTTCCTTCCTCATAAAACATTTACGAAGCAGATTTTTCGGATTATCATAAATCATGCAATATTAACATCCATGTTTGCTTGCTAGCAGTCTTTTCCTTCCTTGCCTTTGTCGGCACATTATATGTTTCCTTTTGTGTTACTGGTGAATGAATTCTTATTATCACTCTTTATTATGACCACTGCCCACTGAATTTGTTTTCTTTTCTTTGTACTTTATGTAAATGAACGATAAACACTACATTCACACTTTTGTGTTTCTTGAGTTGGCAAAATATGATATTACTCCATGATTATTGGACATGTTTACACCTGTATTTTTATGTAGGCACTGAAATTATAATTTAATCTCCCAGGGTGCAATCTTTCATTTGGTGTAGCGATGTGTGCGCTAAAAAAAGCGGTAAAAACCTGTTGATATCCAACTCTTTGATAATGTTTAAAAGTAGCTGTGTTTCTCCTTCTAATCGGGTGTCCAGCCTCGCAAACTGTTGGCTGGTTGGTTTGTGTACAGAAACCATAGCAACGCACAGAGCCGACCATAAGCCTGCGGTACAAACCCAGATTGAGACGCATATGAATACGCTGTATACATGTCCAAAGAATGCCTCTAAAACCTGAATAATACCGGAATATCCCACATGTCTTAATCGGAAAATGCTATATTCGGAAAAAGGCTTTATTCAGAACATCCAACCGGAATATGCTGTTTACATGACCTGTATCAAATTCGGAATATTGTCATATCCGGAATAATAGTGGAATATTGGTGTGCGTGTAAACGTATTGATTTTCTGTGGCCGAACAGGTAAATTAGGTCTCTAACCTGATGTTAGTGAAAGTGTTGAGATATGAAAGCATCAAACATGCATTTTAGATGAATGACATAAGAGTATATCTGGTTGTTCCTCATCCTCGTTTGTTAAGCACCCTTAAATTGTATGTACGGGACACAGGAGTTTTCTACTCAGAAGTTATTGTAAACAAACATTTTTTATCAGGAGAGTCAAACTAACTAAAGGATATTATATTAAGAGGAGGACCCCTGCTGCTGGTATGATACGTTTGCTGAAGGGAGTTGTGAAAGACTGGAAGCTGTTAAATCATTACGTTGTTTGTAAAAGACACAACTGGGTTGGACATTTTTCTTAGCATTCTTAGACTGTAAAAGTTACTTTAATATACAAACTATCTGCTTCTGTTAACCACCTGTGTTACCATAGAATATCGAGTAAGTTATCTCTGTGCCTCCTGAACATTCCATGTTATTGTGTATACTCTCCCTTAAAAAAACAAAAACAATAAAACAATGGAGAACGAATGATAATGTCCGGTCCTCCTTATGTATGTTGGGGAGGCCATTCAAAGGGGGCTGTAGTCAGTGCCTTCAAAAACAGCACCTTGAGTTTACTTTGCATACATTGTTTGCTCACTGTCCGTCTTATCTATCAGTGTGTCTACTCACCACACTTCTGTTTTTCTCTATTTATGTTTTAATTAGTTAATTAGTGCTGGAACATTATGATGACTGTTGTCAGGCAGCTTCAGGCTTTATTTGTAAACACCACCCTGAGGACTCCACACACATACACACACACACACACACACACACACACACACACACACACACACACATTCAAATGTACACTCACACACTAGCGTGAAATTAACATTTAGAAAGAAAAATACCAACAAAAACAGGACAAGAGAGCATGGTACTGAGCCAAACTCTTCAAAGACAACTTCTGACAGAATTCTTCATGAGTCAGAATAAAACAGAGAAAAACAAGAAAATGTGTGTGTGTGTGTGTGTGTGTGTGTGTGTGTGTGTGTGTGTGTGTGTGTGTGTGTGTGTGTGTGTGTGTGTGTGTGTGTGTGTGTGTGTGAGAGAGAGCCCTGGCTTTTATGTTCACAATGATGTCAACAGTAAATAGCAGAGAGATTATTCTTTCAATTTTCTGTGATCAGCAGCTTAATTATTGAAGCCGTTTCTGCACATCTATGTGTGAAGCATTTCTTCAACTGAAGAAGCACTTAAGGTTTTATCTTTTTTGGAGTAAACACTTTATTAGTTTTCTTTTGTGTGTGTTCTCCACCAATGTGTTGTGGCCAGCAATTAGAATTGTGAAAAGATGCAATAAATGGTTAAGAGTTGACTTGGTCATTGGCTATCAAAAATAATATTAAAAAGCAGCTTCTTAACAATGAAACAAAATGCCATGCAAACATTTATGGCAGGGTCATACACTATAAAAAGGATGAACAGACACCACAGGAGTTAAATGAATAATGGAATGATTAAAGCCAAAGTCTGCCTTGAACTGTTGCCTTGAGGCACACTACCCACACAGAGCAACCAGAAAAATAGAAAGACCCGGGGCCAGGAAAGCTCTGATAGATCCACAACTAAAACTCAGTGTACGTGCGAAGACAATATGCATACGCATTCTTTTTGTCAGATTTATAAAGCAGCATGTATGCCTGGTTCTGTTTAATAAATCTCAGTAATTGTGGAAGTGGGTTCGCATGCATGAGCCTCATTGCATGCGAACATTCGTTAATGAAAGGAACAATTGACCACTAAATCATCACATGTAAACTATCATTGCGGTAATATCATCAATATTAAACGCCAGAAGGATATTCAATGTTTTATACAGTTCATATTAAAACAAAGTTTACAAAGTGCTTCACAATTCAGGATGAAATGCAACGATCATTTACTTGGGCAGGTGATGGCTCACATGTTAATACAACTGATGACATTCATCACTCATAAATAATTTAAAATGAAGTTTATAAATGCGCCCTTGAACTTCTTTCAGAACACTGTGGCCTGCAAAAATAATAACACGATCAGTGAAATTAGCAAACAACCTAAAAACAATGTTCACCTTATATTTAATCTCCTTCTTATCATATCACCCGCAGCTATCTCTAGAGAACGTTGTCTATGCCTGGTCTGAGGTGTGTGTGAAGTGTGCACGCTCTCGCCGCATATTCACCTTTCATAAACTAGTGCAGAGCCCGTTCAAAATGTGCCTGTTCAGGAATTGATCAGGAATCAATAGGGGAATCGAGAAAGAATCAGACCTATATGCAAAAAATCAATAATGGCATTGGTATCAATAAAATCATATCAAGTACTAAACCCCTAGCATGAACTAGTACGCCAACATTTATTGTTTTTGTCATGTGTCTCTCTGCTCCAAAAAACCCATAAGATTAACGCTCTCTTGTTCCCACAAACGCACTCTACACTGAAATACAGACACTGTACCAAAACACAGATGGTGACCTTTTCTCCGACAAGCCAGTATTTCACCGATGAAAGCACTTAATGTTGTGGCCCTACTCACTTTTAAGCACAGGGAAGACCACTTTCTCAATCTTAATTAGGCTTATATTGTTGTTCCCCTTTTTGAAAGTTTGATTTCTGTTAAGTACCCTATTGTTCATCTCGAACAAATCAGTAGAAAGGTGAATTGTTGGCCATTTGATTCCTGTATTGACACACATGGCGGCCTGTTAATCACAGGTTGTTAATGTGCCACTGAGAGATTTGTTATACAAGCACTTTGTAAGGAATCACAGTCTCTGCTGCAGCATCACACATACAGTAGGAGCATGTGTGTGTTTATTCCTCGTCTTGTAGTCTTTTTATGCTGTGTTGCTCCATCGTCGGAGTCTGTTTACAACGTCTGAGTACTTTGCTTCGACAGACATCATAAAACCATGTTTAGCAATGTATATGCAAAGCAGAGAGAAGGAGAAAACATCTACTGGAATGATAACACGGTCAACAGTGAGAGACGTAATTGGACAGAAGGTTGCTGGTTGTGGATGTGCGAGATTGCTTTGCAGGCAGAAAAAAAGAGACGTGCACACACACACACACATACACACAATTCAGACACCTAGACAAAGCCAGGAAACCTTGTGAGAGCTCTTTAGCAGAGGTCGAAGGTAAAGATGATACTCAGAGAAGTCTATTCATCAGACCTGAGCGGGGGCTCTGCAATCCTGTCTACCCTTGCAGGCTGTTCAGAGTGGAGGAGGCGTTGGATTTGTCTGAGAAGGTTTAAAACAGAAACTGAAATGTGTGTGTGGTTTCTGTCAATGCAAGTTTGTGCATGGATGTATACACAAGAATTAAAGCAACGTTGATTGGTTTGTATTTGGGGCGTAGTTGCACATGCGTTAGTGTGTGTTTAGGTATGTGTGTGAGAACGGAGGAGATTGCAGTTATGTGCAAATGCATGTGTTGGTGTACACTATAGTGTTAATGGCTGGCCTTGTTCAGTAACAATGTCATGCCACCATAGGCTTGTGCCTATGTAAAATGTTATAAAAAATAATAATTAGAATCTGCGCCCTACTGTTCATTAAGAGATGTTTCTGGTGGAGCGGTAAATCCGCCCACTGAGCCAAGGTAATCAGCACGAGTGACGAGTGTATTTTAAATTCTTCACGTTAATTACAAACCTGTTTGTCCTTTCTTTTCAATGGATCGGACACCTGATGGGCATGGATTAAAGTGGGCTGGATTGGCGTTTCGACACCTTTGATTAATAAGTAAATTAATCTAATTGTCAGTTTCATAGATCAGTGTTTCCTGTTCGTTTAAAATAATGCTATATATCTATTCCAGCATTTTTTTTCCCCGATTAATTTTCAGCAGCGCACCGCCGTGAGTCCATGCACAAGGCAAGTGTCTGTGGTTAGTTCACATGTCTGTAATGGTTGTAGGACAGTCGCATACTATCTGGTAAAGATCAGTTTAACAGGTGAAAATCACGTTGTAGGTAGCAGACAAGGCTTGGTGTTGAACGACACGGTAATGTGCTGCAGATCTGTTTTTTTTACAGAGGATATTCAGTTCAAACTGATAGGTGATGCGTTTTGCCCTCATTGTTCTCCATGAAGTTAGATGAAAGTGAAGTAAGCCCGGTGTGTTGTATGTGGTGACTGCATCGGCCTCATTTTAAGAAAGCCTTTTAAATGCTACATTTTGTCAGCACTCGGTCATATGTAACACCAGCCCGGTGTAGCCAGTTTCATTGATAAAAGCTACACTGCATATGCATAATGTTATTTCCAATTATGTGTTTAATGCAGTCAGCCTGTTAGACTGGCAATCAGATCGCATATCGACGATTTTGAGTAACCACGATTGGATGATTTGAGAATATAAGCGATTGCCCAAGCCTGTGCCAACATTAACGTTTCCATAAAACCATTTACCATTTGTTTCCACTGGCTGATCTGAGTATTTTCCCTCCACAGAGGGAAAAATGCAGCCATTATCTTGTAGTCACTCAAATGTCAAAGTTCATAGGATCACCGGGAAGACACTTAAACATGCGGTATACTAGCCGCACCCGAGGTGGCGCGCATCAATGTGACGTCAAAATGACGTAGATCTCGCTGGCGTGCCAGGACCAGGATCTTCTTCTAGTCCATAGAAATAGCAAAGTCGGTAGCCTTTGCTCATTAGCGACACCTCTGGTCGCAGGAGAATACTGCAACTAGTGTGTATAAATAGTTACGGCGCTCCCATGACGTCACATTTGCGTGCGCCAGCTCGGCTGCGGCTACTGTAAAAAGGCCCTGAGTTAGCCACAGCAGAGAACAGAGACACGTTTAGTAAGATATCTAGTTGGTGGTAGAACTTTATTCTGACCCCACTGGTGTAACAGTGCAGTACTTTTTTATTACCCTCAGCCAAGGTAAACTTCACCTCTCCTCATCAAACAGTTTTTCTGTCTAGTGGAAGCAACACATTTAGAAAGGTAGAAAGATATAAAAAAAATGTTTCCTTCGTAATCCTAAAATCATTTTCTTGACAGATTCAACATCCTGGTGAAAAAATGAAAAGAAATAGGAAAAATAAAACTGACTTTATATCTCTTTGTTTTGTTTATATCAGTAATCCTCTGATTTCAAACACACAAAGCAAACTGTCAAAAGCAGCTTACATCCTTCCTTTTTGCCTTGTCTGATCTGGTATTACTAAACACATCAGCTTTGAGCACTCGCTTTGAGCAAGATGTGTCAATCATATCTTACTAACATTGAGAGAAGAGGAGAGTGAGACAGGATAACAAGCGAGAGACAGATACAGAGTAACACACAGGCATTGGCACACTGTTGTACAGAAGGACCAGTGGAGAGTAAAGTAAAGGGGGCTCTGGATTGGGGTTTAAGAGCAATCGTACATCATCTCATCACCTCTGCTGTGTGCATGTGTGTGTATTTTCACTTTTGTGTCTGCATGTTGTCTGATGTTTGCGTATTGTGTGTTTGTGCATCTCATGCGTGAGTAGCCAGAAGACAGATGCTATTATTTGCATGTAAATGTTTCCACTGTTGAATTTAATGCTGCCATCCATCACCAAAGATTTCTACTGTCCTCGGACTGGCAGACGCTGGCTGCTGTGTGCTGCTTCAGTGACTAACACCAGTTACACACCATTGGACTGGTATCAGGATGAATGGTATCAGAGTCCTTGATCATGTCTGCTGTGTCAACATGGAACACTGAGCAGAAAAGTAGACTGAATGAATGACGTGGGGCACAGTTGCAGTTCAATCAGAAGCACTAAAGATGGTGGTCGATAACATTAAATCAGAAGAACAGCTGAGTGCGGGGAGGTTGCCCAGCAGAGTCTGCTTCAGGGATGATATTTGGTGAACTGCCCGACGAAGATGAATTTTGAGGATGGGTGCTTTTCTTTTGAGGGTGGATTAACAGAACAGCTGTGGTTTGAAGTTAGACATCTATGATGATTAAAACTATTTTTCTGATTTGAGTTTGATATATGTTGGTTATAAACAGACAACATATTATCAAAAAGCATGATCCAACTAGAGTGTGGATAGCTGAGACCCATCGGGACCATTCGGACAAACATTTACAAATTATGTTGAGGGGCCACCTCTAGCTCACCCAGTAGAGTGTGCACCCCATGTAGGCTGAGTCCTTGGCAGCGGCGTGCGGCACTTTGCTGCTTGTCGACCCCCCTCTCTCTCAGGGACGGATTATCATGACCAAGGGCCCTGGACACAAAATCGGAATGGGCCCCTCTCCATCCCCTACCCACACACACACGCACGTGCAAGTAGTAGCCTACACGTCCACTATCGCAAAGAGCCCACAGTGCTTTACAGCGCATCACAGAGAATCTAATCTAATAGGGTACAGATACAGTATGTATACAAACCAATACATTAAATGTGGTGGATTACCATTTTGAAAAAGTGTGAACACAAATATCCTACCTACAATTTATCAAGGTTGATAATGAATATAACAGCCACTCTCGTGGTGCCACTTTTCCATTAGGCAATCGGCTGTGCAACATGTCATTATTAAACGAGTGAACTCGACCACCTATTCTACAGTCTCTCGCTGATGCAGGGTATTTAGCTCCTCTGTTGTGAAACAAAGAGGCACCTCTTTCAATAAGAATCGTTTTTTACTTTGTCATTGGATATATTTCCCCACATTGCAGGATCTGTAACAGTCTCACACCAAGAGTCGTCATCAGCCCCCCTCTGATATAGGCCTGTACTCTAGTTAAAGGTGCCCTGCCACACAAAACCGTTTTTTACTTGCATTTTTTTGAAATATGTTAGGTCCATATGTGTTTGTGTTATGTTGTGAATGTGAAAATGAAGTGCTACCTCCTCTGTCAGCTCTAGCCACCGAAAAGAAATAAGCGGCGAAATCAGGCCAATTACCAAAGCTGGTCAGTCTGACGTGGTGTTGCCTGAGCTCATTACTGTTCATGAGCTCGCCCAGTTGCGCTGGGTAAAGGATGCTGATAGCCAGGCTCTCATTGGCTAGCTGTTAGCCAATCAGAGTCAAGCAGCTTAGCTCGTTGAATATTAATGAGAACTGGCACAAATCGAGTCTTCCTGCAGGCTTTCTATACCACGCTAGAATGGCTTGAAACAAGGTAACCAAGGCATTTTTTTCCAAAAAGAATGTTACAGAGTCCATGGTAGAACTTCAGACATTACCACAAAGTAATGAACTGTGTGTGGCAGGGCACCTTTAAAGAAACTGTAACCTCTGGGCATGTTGTCTGAACAGACTGACAGGTCAGTGAAAAGCGAGGCATGAGCCGTTTTTCAGTGGACAGCTCCTCGGAGCGAACAAGCTCATTAAAGCTATAAGACTTTTTTTTCTACATACACTCAAGGCTGCTGCTGCACCAAGCAAGCATACTGCAGACTGCTTGCTAGGTTAACTAGTTAACAAAAAACGTGAAAGAATAAATGACATAAGTCTAACGTTAATGCTAGCTAGCTAAAGTTATTCAAGTGTCTCCCCCATAGACTAGTTAAGGCTAAATGACAGCATTCAGACAGTTACCGTTACACAGCGTAATCTTCATTATGTGCTCCACTTACCACTGTCTTGCTTTCTTTTCTCATCATCCTCCTTTTTTTCTCTTCCCTTTTTCTCTCCCAGAAGGATAATAATTCCTCTTCATTTTCGTTTGACTTTAACATTATATCAATTCAAAAGTTTGGCTATCTTGCTTCTAGGGAATGACATGGGGCCCCATCAGGGACGTTTCCAACTGCGATGTCATTGCAAAAAGTAATTTGTTTGTTTAAGGGGGAGGGGAGTTTCGGTCACTGTGATGCCACATTTTGAGCCATTGCTGTGGAGTAAAGTTTGTTGGCCCTCGGGGGCCCCCTCATGGCCAGGGGCCCCAATCAGTTGCCTGGTTTGCCTGTTGACAAGCGGCGGCTCTGATCAATACCGTGAATTAATTCTTGGCGTCGCACAATGACAGTAAAATTTCAATTGATCAGATCGTTAGGGGCCCCCCCCTGGAACGTAAGGGCCCCCCTGGAACATCAGGGCCCTGGGCACGTGCCCACTTTGCCCATGCCATAAGCCGCCTATGTCTCTCTCCCTTCCCTTTCTTTCAAGTTATGTTGTCAATAAAAGGCCATAAAAGCCAAAAAAATTATCTTAAAAAAAACAAATGATGTTGGGGTTCGGCCTACTTGATAATATGGTGCTTAACGTTCTTTTTAGTAAAAATGTAGTCTCTGTACGTTCCTGCCAGTTGTTACCCAGCTTTAGCAGCGGCCCCCGCACTCTAGGCAGAATGTGTCAGGCTCGGGTTGGTTCAGACATAAAAATACCAAATACCTGTTGGGTCAGGCTCGGTTGCTACTCTCAGACTCGGGTCGGGTTTGGACAAAAGTATGCAGCCTGAGCTGCAATCTAGATCCAGCACTGCCCTTTTAAGAATTAGGTTCATGTAGTACTATGTTTTAAGAAATAATGTTTAATAATTGTTTTTTATTAACATAATTCACAATCCGTTTTAATGAATGTATCTGCCAAGTCACAAAATGTTGATATTTGCAAAAAAAATGTATTTCATTAGTTTATCTACGTTGGAATACAATATCTGCTCGAAGCAACTAAAGCATGATTAACATATTTTATGTCATGTTTGGGTCCTTGAAACTTTAAAGGCCTTGATTCATCTTTAAATGGATCCCTTTAAAGACAAATCAAGGCCTTTAAAGTTTTTCAAAATAGACCTGTATAGACGTGAGTAATTTGAAGCGCTTGAATTTATATACTTTGTGCAATGAAAATGGAAGTTCATTTGATATTTTACTTAACGTTAGTAAATAGGCTACACTCGTCTCTGTCTCTACCGCTCAACTTACACAATTTATGTTGTTGTTTACAGCTGTTCTGTGTTAGAGAAGACAATATAACATATAGTCTGCCATCACTGTAACACAGCCCAATGGAGAAGTGACAGTTGTTGTCGGTGAGCTTCTGTAAAGCCTGCTAAGTTCTTATTATACAAATTATATGTTATAACAGTAATTAAATTGGGCATGGGCAGAAGTTGTGGGAACACTGTTATGTTTATGGTTAGGCACTCAAAGCACCTGGTTAAGAGTGGGGAGAGATTGTGATCTTTCCGACCAAGAGGCTACAGGAACGTAGTTATAGGAGCAGTCCACTTTTAAACAGTTCTATTAACTACTCTCCCCCAAAACCGGTTTTGCTATTTGCATTCGCACCGGCCAAGTGACGCAAGCACGGCAACGTCACTAGACTTTAGCGCCACATACAACAACAAACCAGCATGGAGGAGGCCATCGGAGTGTTCCTGTTGTTCATGGCCGGGATCCTCATAATGGAGTTCGAACGGCGGCGTTTAAAGACTAGGCTGGAGTACTTAACAGAGAAACACAGAAAACAAAGGCTCCAGCATAATATGATCCTAATTAATATGACGGAAGAAGATAGAAGAGCAGAGTGCAACAGGCAAACGAAACAATGGGTACGTTTAACTAGCATTAACAATCATAGGTCACTAAGGGTTCCTATGCGGAAAAGAGAAAAGACCCTGCCCTGAAGTAGGAGCTGAAAAAGTTACAGGAACTGCGGTCAGAGGAACTTAAAAATCCCCAAATTGGTAGAGTTGGAACACAAGAAAAAAAGGGTTCTAGGAACGTTATGTACTAGGAACTGCAAAAATCCCTCCGGTCGGAAAGGGACTTTGGTTAAATATTGGTAGTAGAAGTCGACAGGGACTTAATGCACAAGACTGGATGTGTTCATTAACAACTCCAACCACAATTAACAGGCTGGCTGATTTTGTTGGGACTCAGGATGTCACCCATCCTCCACCCCAACAACCTCTCTACAGCTTGGGTGCAGTACAAACATTTAGCGTTTCCTTCGTTTAATATTTCTGGTATTTGCTTTGGCGCTTCAACAACACACAAACACACACAAAGTCATAGACAAACACGTTGGTTTAATCAAGGCTAGGTTTTTTTGTACACGGCTTAAATTCTGTAGCCAATTTAGACGTGCTGCATGCGTGTATTATGTGTATTGTGTGTGTGTGTGTGTGTGTGTGTGTGTGTGTGTGTGTGTGTGTGTGTGTGTGTGTGTGTGTGTGTGGTAGGTTTGTGTAAATGGTTTGTTCACTACGTCACCTGCGCACCTGTGTGTATATGTGTGCTAATCAGAGGTTAGAAAGGGAATCACAGCTCCGCTGTGTGTGAGTGATGTTTTTAGATCTTGTCTGCTCGTTGTTAATCTTTCACAGTCAGTCTTTTTGTAGGTGTTTTTAAATGCATTTATAAAATAAAGGATTAACCTTAAGACGATGGCGGCCCTCATTATTTGCACAAGCAAGCCTGGAAAATGATTTCAAATTCCCTCCAGTGGCATTTTTTGTGGTCAGATTGCCACTACAATGATGATGAATTGTGCAAAATACTGTATAAGGGATTCTACGCCCCTACCACTGTGTTATGGACATTTTAATCTATAATGTTGTTGGGGTATCAAAAATATGCACAATGTCATCAGGATCGCTCAGAGTTGATATGCGCATTTGTTAATTTGTACATGCACATTTGTACATTTGCTTGTACTTGCATGATGTTTGGTGATGTATTGAAAAGTTATGGCAGTTTGTGTCAACAAGAAGAATTCAGAGTCACTTACAGAGAAACTGCATGTGGCATGTTAAAGATAATGACTAATGCATAACTTTTTGGGGCCTCATTCAAATGTTGTAAAAATTGGACAAAGATTATCGTTATATATTATCGATAAATGTAAAATGGCAATAAATCTGTTTAGCCATGACTGACACTGAACATTTGTCTTAAAACAGGCAATTCACCAAAACTAACACAACTTGCTTCAACACCTCAGAGTTCAGGAGCTATGTGCTAAAACCTAAAGTGCTTTGTAATTGGACTTTGTGGCGGTATTGAATATGGAGATGCACCAAAAACTAATCAATTGTTTCTTGGACTAACTTTCCACCAAATGTCACTGAAATCTGTTGGCAAGTTATTTTTTTAAATATCCTGCTTACTAACAAACACACAAAAAGGTAAACATTTCATCACAGTATGTTATTGGCAAACCAAATATATGCATACATTTTGTGTTCTGCTAAATGGTGGCTCTGTCAATGTTTGTCTGTCACTGCTGCTTAGCTGTTCCCTGCAAGTACCTTGAAAATGTGTCACTAAGATTTGTTCAAGCGTACATTTTCTGTTTGAAGCTTGGACGATTATAACCCTGAGCGAGCCCAATTATAACCCTGTTTTGACCGTAAAAATTGTTTTTTCAACAATGTGGAAAGTCTGCAGTGGTCCGCAGAAAATAGGACGGGTCACCTTGGACAGTCAATAACACACATCATTATCGTGCGAGTCGGGCTTTTGGCATTCGAAATGATTTTGCACGTCTTGTTTTTAGAAATGAGATTGGTGCAAATTTGAAAGTAATCCTGTAGTTTAAAACGTTTAACAGTAATAATCTGCAGATTGCAATGCAATAATAAATGCAGACTGCTTGTCTATGACAGTAATTTTCAATAGCCAATCATGATCTTGTGATGAGGCTTTAAAAATCACATACTGTAGGGTTTAAAAGTCTTCTGGTGTGTCTCATATCTTTGTTTGGACTGGATTGGGTACTTGAGTGCAAAAAATAAATAAAAAAATATCCGAACAAAGCCACTGGTGTCTTCCAATGAGAAGAAAGTGGTAGTTACTTTTCAAGGCACTAAAATATGTTCCACTGCCTCTTCATTGTATAATGTATGTACTGTACTGAGTGTGTCATTTTGGGAGAAACAAACATTGCAACTTTTTGTCTGTGCTCGGATTAATGTGAACATGATCAGACAGACATTTGTCAAATGTGGATGTCTTTGTGCGCATGTGTCTTGCTGTCTCATATTTTTTTGCTAGATAACAGCTTGGCTGCAAAAAGGATTTCACACACACACACACACACACACACACACACACACACACAAACACACACAGACACACAAACACACAGACACAGGAGGTGCAGAGATGTAATATGTAGTGACATGTTTGAGTGGAGCTCAGAGAGCGTGAGTGAAGCAGGGAATGTCTTTAATGTAACACCTACTCATCTACATCAGAAACAAACAAGTTAAAGACAACACCTCTTCAGACAGGCTTACACACTGACTCACACCGCCTCACGCACACAAGTGCACACAAACACAAGTGCACACACAGAAAGGAATACAGAATAGGCTGCACTGCCAAAGGAATACACTCCATATTCATCCACGTTCTCATATGCTGGTACCATATGTATATCCCTGTTTTGGGAATTAATAGAATACCATGAGCAGAAGATAATATAAATCTGCATGGCTAACCTTTGCAGAACATTCTAACAAAATACCATAACCTTTATTTTCACATGACAAATTAAAAACTAAATACAACTTGAATAGTTTTGTAATGTCTTTGTGCACTTACATAATCTAAAAGTCTGAACACTTTTTCGGTCATTTGTCATCCTCTGACAATCTGAAAATCTTATTATAAAGATATATATTTTTTGTCAGGTTACTCATTACTGAAGCAGTGTTGTAACTGCAGAGTGTGCACTCTGCATCAAATGAGCTGTTGTGCAGAGTGAATGGAGGCACTGTTATTAGTGGAGAGTCAATGAGACACAGGCTAGAGAAAGTGTCTGTGATAAGAACAGGTTGCTAGGCACCCTTTTTTCCCTCTTCACCTCTCTTTCTCTTTCCACTGGAGCTCACTATGTATCTGTGACACTTGATCTTCCCTGAGCTGGTTCATGTGTCTCAAGCTGATAAGAAGCTAAAAAGTATGGAAACTAAACTATGGACTACCAATGGGGGTTTTCTATACGCATGTGCTGGCTTGGCTTGACTCGGTTTGACTCAGCACGTCAGACCAACATGACTGGGATTTGCATTTCCATTACAACAGGGCGCTTGAAGGTGCATCTTCAGTGGTGTTGTGTGACTTTTGGGCTTATAGGTAGCTCTGTGTATTTTGGCCGTTTTTGTATTTTCAAACATTAGTATTTTAAAAGTATTACTCATGCATTTCCTTATTATTTTAACAGATTTCCTTCAAAAGTTATTTCCTGTCGCAAATTAGTTGTATACAAATATAATTTTTAGGAGACAGAGTCAACCCTGCCTATCGCCCAATGCATTGTGGGATATCAGGTATTGATAATTGATCATGATAATTCAAAAGGTGATGGTAATAAATGCTAAAAGTTACAACTTGCCAATTATTGACACAAACACATGGATGACTCATGTTGACAGCCAATGAGTTAACCATATTGGCACATATTATTTCTGCTACAGATTATGCAACGGTTGAAGTAAAAGCTACAACAGCTGCACCTTTGAAATGGCTGCACCCAATCTGTTTTTTCCCGCCTGTCATTATCACAGGGATTGGACCCTACTGTAAGTGGCTGCTTCCACACACCGCTTCCTAAAATAGTTACACATCGGTGGAGGGAGGACTCTGTATGCGGTTTAAAGATAGAAGCGTTTAAACTTTTTTCAACATGTGGACTGAATGTCAATCAGCTGCAGTCTGTCTTTAAAGGCATACTATGTAACCTTTCCCTCCTCGGTCCCCCTACAGGTTGTCTCATTGGAACTACAGCCGTGCGAGCTGTGGTTCCAATGAGACAACCTGTAGGGGGACCGAAGTGGGAAAACTTACATAGTATGCCTATAATACAAAATAGCTGTTTGATCTGCACAAGACGTATGAAGGTACTACATTCAAAACAGTATCAACTGGGTATTCGTATTTTGATTATATGAATAAATACTTCCCACACACAATTGTTATATATTATATGTGTTATTATATAACACATATAATATATAACAATTGTGTTTGTATCTAAAATGGGGAAGTTGTGACGTGTGTGTGTGTGTGTGTGTGTGTGTGTGTGTGTGTGTGTGTGTGTGTGTGTGTGTGTGTGTGTGTGTAATTGGTGATTCTGACCAGTTTGCTGGATCATTCAACAGAAAAACAACTGCAACGGACGGCTGAACAAACCCATTACTCTGGCTCAGTGCTTCTTACACACACTCACACACACACACACACACACACACACACACTCACACACTCTCAACAGTCTCAACAGTGACCCGTAGTGACTTCAGAATAACACATGACCTTCTTCACACTCAATGGGGAAAGGGAAGAGAATGAAAGAAGTGGTGATGTGAAATAAAAAAAAAAAAGTTGAGATGGAGAGTCGGGGAAGTACTGGAGGAAGTCTGAGATGGAGACAGATTGTTTTAAATAAGAGAAAAAGAAATTAATTTTCTGTGTCTGTCACCAGAAGGAGGCAATGGAATAGTTCCAATCCACTTCCCTACACACAATCACAAGCAAACCTATATGCCCTGTGCTATCATCTACAGGTGTGTGTGTGTGTGAGCGTGTACGTGCATCTGAGTTTGTTTGGAAGGTGTGGGCATTAAATTGAGCGATGGAGTGTGCTCATTGATTTTCACAGTAAAGGAAAAGTAATCTTCTCTGGTGTGTGTGTGTGTGTGTGTGTGTGTGTGTGTGTGTGTGTGTGTGTGTGTGTGTGTGTGTGTGTGTGTGTGTGTGTGTGTGTGTGGCTCTGATTGAAACAGTGGTCAGAAAACTATTAAATATTTTATAGGTTTATAGTTCATATATCACCACCATAGATATATCACTTCAAAATCAGTTGATTGCAGATTATAATTGCAGTAATAAAACAGGAACACCGCCTGTACAGTCCGAACAGAAGCCCCAGTAAGCTTCACATGCTTTTATTTTTGCAAGGATGTGGAAGGTTTCAGTTCAGGTTTGCCTCTACAGCTCTAAATTGCTTTCCAGCGAACTGGTACATGACATTTTTCAACCTGTAGAAAGGAGAAATACGCTTTTTGCCTCGGAGAGCAAGTCGTATGGGCGAGTAAAGTGTCAGTGGCTTGTGAGATTTATAATGCACTGTCTGAAATGGAGGGATATTTTAATATATAAAGGAATCTAAAATCTTTTTTTTTTCAATATGAACACTTGCACCATCCTCACAACTTTTGCCCCTGACAGATGATGTGCTGTGGGTATTTAGACTTCCCTATATAAACACAATCATTGTAGTCCACCTCTGATACAATCTATATCTGACCTCTCCTCCCTCATAACACTTCATCCTTTCACACATGACAACAGGAGACACATTAAATCTACCTTATTTTTTTTCTATTAGTAGTGGTCAATTCCAGAAACACAGAGGATCTCAGTGATGAAACATAACCAAGGTTAATTCAATATAATCTGTTACAAGTGTGATTTATCTTTGTCAATAGTGCAAACAGAGACTCTGTCTGGAGATATTTATCTTATTGATTTAACAGCATATTGTTTTTATAATGTATCATTCATTAGAAGACTGACATTGTTTAGACACATGAAAACATATAAATCTCCCAGTAATGGATAGTGGTGATGGGTAAAGTGATAAACAGTCTGCATGTGTGTGCATGTGTGTGCATGTGTGTGCGTGTGTGTGTGTGTGTGTGTGTGTGTGTGTGTGTGTGTGTGTGTGTGTGTGTGTGTGTGTGTGTGTGTGTGTGTGTCTCTGTGTATGTGCAGACGTGTGGACATTTTTATCAGGAGAGACATATCAAGATAAACACTTAGGCAGTAAATGACATCCAATAGATAAGTAATTATTAACATGCAGTCTTCACGTTTTCACTTACACCTTGGCCGATAGCCTTTACATTTTGATTACATCATGCAGATAAATATCTTTTCTAGGCTGTGGGAAGGTTTTACAAATATAAAATGGTGGATTAAAAATGCATAATATATATGGTAATAATCAACCTTGTTTGCAGTTGAAGGTGTTGTGTCAACAGTTTTATGGATGTCTCTTTAATAATTGCGGTCTATGGGGGAAAAGCTCTTTTAGGCTACATGGGATTTTGCAACTGCACTATTGCAAGTGGCCACTGGGACAAATTTGTTGCAAGGCTGAGTGGCGGCACCGTATCCTGCTCTCCTAATAACATCCATGAGTAAAGCAGTTAGCTCAGGAGTTGGTGGAGACCAAAAACAGAGCTAAAAGGAGAATAAATATTGGACTTTCCTATTTAGTGGTTCGACAGAAACACAATCTATTTATCCACACAGCTGGCAGGAAAAAACATTGAAAAAGTAAGAAGAGAATGTTGGTCAAATTACTCCTGTGGTTGTACACAACTTTTAAAATGTTTAGTTTTGATACTGATCTGAGAAGATAGATTTCCTTAAAGTGACTATATGTAACTTTTACATGTTTCTGAAAACTGTGTAATGTTCCATCTAATGATCATGAATGACCTGTAACAGTAAACGAGACTAACAGTGAGAAGAACGTTTTTTTTATATAGTTTTTATTAGGGCTGTCAGCGTTAACGTGTTAATCGCGATGCGATTAAGGGCCGACGCAATGCGATTAATTTTTTTTAATCGCATTCCGGCATGCGATTCATTTATTTTACACTTCACTCGCCTTTGCGTCGTGCCTAACGGCTACTATTTTGACCCTTTGGCGCTGCCGTACTTCTTCATAACACATCTTCTGCTGCAGAATGCAGGCAGGCTGCCGGCATGGAGAAAGACAGCAGCAACACACTTCTGAATGGCGCTTTTCTTTAAAAAAAATTCCCAGACGGCTCAGTAGACAAGTCGAAAGCCATATGCACATTGTGTAAAGCCGAATTAAAATATCACCTAAGCACGTCAAGCTTGAGCTACCACCTACGAGCTAAGCACATTAACGTGACGCAGTTTGATGCTAGCGGGCTCAGGGTATTTTCGAGAGTGCTACTTGCTGACCTGTGGATGAAACCAAATCCAAAAAAATTACTACAGCTCTTGCAAAATGGGTGGCAACTAACTGCAGACCTGTCAGCATCATAGAGGACTCGGGTCTTAAAGAAGTGCTACTGTTGGCATGTTCGGTCTTATACACTGCCATCAAGGGGGACAGTAGTTTCACCATACACAGCCTGTACGTGTATATATATATATATATATATATATATATATATATATATATATATATATATATACGAGAAAGCAGCTAAACTGGAACTGCTGCCAAGTGCAAACGCTGTCTCATTAACCGGTGATCACTGGACGTCAGTGAGTAATCACAATTATTTAGGAGTTACTAAACACTATATTGACTCTGGCTGGACTTTGCACTCATTTGCCTTAACGTTGGTTGTTAGTGTTACATCTCAGTCAATTGTTCTCAATCCTTGTTAAAGATGTAAAGGTTAAATGTCCTGCTGTGGCATCTGGTTTTTGGACCGTTTTGTTTGTACTGCATAAGCAAAGTGTTAGTGTTACATCTCAGTTAGGTTAGGTACTTGTAGGAATTGTGCAATAATGACAGATTCACACATTTGTTTACAGTAAATAAATAATAGTCAAGTTCATAAAGTCACTTTCTTTGCATTCGTTTGATTCCCAATTAAGATACACTGGTAAGAATTGCTTTCCATTGTTATTATGTACTTAAAAACAGTTCTGAAATGCAAAATAATAGAATTTGAATTGTGACAAAACATGCGATTAATCGCGATTAACTATAGAACTTAAGCGATTAATCGTGATTAAAATTTTTTAATCGTTTGAGGTCGCCCAGGTCCGATTATTCCCGCAAAGTCACAAAATGATTTGCTGCAGGGCTACAGTAACACATTCTGAAGGGTCACAGATTTTGGTGTAACACCGGAAAAGCCTTTGTTAGTGTATCCAGCCAGGTAATAGCAGGAGATTTCTTTATATAGGCCTAATTGTATTTTATTGTTATTTTAGAAGTTATCTGTTGTAGTTATGGCTCATACTGGGGCATACGGTGGCCGAGACGGTTCAACACAAATACAAAAGCTACAACACAAACACAAAAGCCACAACACAAATACAATAGCTACAACACAAACACAAAAGCTACAACACAAACACATAAGTGACAATGGAAGTGAGTGTGTTGTTGGCAAACGGAGCCAGCGAATGAGCAGGAGGAAAGTTCTTGTATGTTTGACAAGTAAGTGAAACATGGCTAATTATGATTACTGTCGCTACGTGATTGTCACAAATAAGGGTAACACTTTATGTGAAGGTATCTACATGACATGAGTGACATGACAGTGTCATGTGTTCATGACAGTGTCATGTCACTCTTATGTAGATACCTTCAAGTAAAGTGTTACATGACACAGTCATGACACATGAACCCTAACCCTAACTCTAACCCTAACCCTAACCATAACTTGTCATGACAAAAACCGAATGACACTTACTAAAAGAAGCCTATGTCATAAACGTTTATGACATGTTCATGACAGTGTCATGTCACTCTTATGTAGATACCTTCAAGTAAAGTGTAACCCAAATAAGCATTGTTGTTCAATATATTTTTTTATTTTCAAATGTATGTACTCTGCCATTTAGGCTACGAAGATACAGCTATAACGTTATCTCAATAGTGCCCAGCGTCTTTTAACACGCAAGTGCTGTTTAAAGTCTATAATTTGTCACATTTAGTGAAGCTGTTTAAATCACACAAATATATACCCCACTGTTAGGTGCTTGTAACTTGTTAACCGTATCTATCTGGTTATTGATCAGCTCCCAGCGGCAAATTCCCTTGGTATGGTTGGTTTGGAGTGTGTGTGTGTGTGTGTGTCTCTGTGTGTGTCTCTGTGAGTGTGCATGTGTGTGGTTACAGATACACAGATGTTTAAAGTAGTGCTGTCAGTTAAACGCGTTATTAACGGCGTTAACGCAAACCCATTTTAACGCGAGATTAACGTTCTTTTTGGCCTAGCAAACTTAGTAACGTTAGAAACACTACAACACCACACCGGATCTAGCTAGACCCAAAACAAAACAACAGGCACGCCGCACACACTTGTTTGGGCTTGCGAGCCGGCCAAAGAGTAGTAGGCTAACGTTACGTTTTGAGTGGATGACGAGCGCGAGACGCCGAAATGGATGCCAATAAGATTCTGTGTGGGGTACGATCCGCGCCTTGCTCCAGGAGATGGAGAGGGAGAGGCCTGCACAGCCAGATAACCAAGTCACGCCTGAGCCTCCTACGAAGAAACCAACTCTCATGCTTGCACACGAGTCTTCATCTGATGAAGAGGAGGACAGTATTGAGAAATGTCTGGAGCGCTACAAGGCAGAGCCTCTTATTGGCATGAATGACTGTCCCCAGGAATGGTGGTCCACACAAGGTTGCACACAGTGAAATGTGTACTTAGCAACATTGGCCACATCAGAACCTTCTGAAAGGGCATGTTGTACAAAAGAAACGAGCTTCCCTGTTGTCTGAAAATGTCAACAGGCTTGTCTTTTTGAGTAACTGACTCAAAGCAAATAAGTAGTAGGCTTACCTTTTATTGGTAACTGTTAAGTGTTCATTCTTTCTGAAATAAGAGGCTGGGTTGATGAGCCTTTGGTGAATAAAGAGCAGTAGCCTGACTGCCATGTTCAAAGCAAACTTGAGAAAAAGAAAGTATTAAGCCATGGTTTAACTGCACTATAGGCTGAGTCCTAGTTTACCTTACATGTGCACTTTGTAATTTTATTTTGTATTGCCCTGTTTTGATCCCTTAGAAAGGGCTGTTGAAGGGGCTGTTTGTGTGACAAAGTATTTTTTTCACCCTTTTTATTGAAGGACAGTGTTACATTGTGTGAGAGGTTATTTGCTCCAAGTGTGAATGACTGCTCCAAGTGAGAATGTTAGTGTGAAATTGAACACTACAGTATATGCCAATGTTGTTTTCAATAAAAAAAACATTTGCACAAAGCAAGCTTTAAGCAATTTAATTGCGATTAAATATTTGAATTGCTTGACAGCACTAGTTTAAAGTGAATGCTAATTGTGTTACCTTCAATATGCTGCCTATTACAGTGTTAGGGGCGTAATATACGGTCTATGTTCACGGTCATACACGGTTGGTCTGAATGAAATAAACCCAGAATTTCACCATGACTTTGCTTCGTGCTTATTGCTGGAAAATAAGTAAATAAATAGAATTCAGACTGTGGACTCTTGTGTTTACACTGTATTTAAAGCCATGTAAAAGGGTTTGTTCATAGACTATATATTTCCTCCTGCTCATCCGCGGGCTCCGTTTGTCAACAACACACCCACTTCCGTTGGAGCTTTTGCGTTTGTGTTGTAGCTGTTTGTGTTGTAGCTTTTGTGTTTGTGTTGTAGCTTTTGTGTTTGTGTTGAACCGTCTTGGCCACCGTAGAGGCAGGGCCATCACAGGAAAGAAGGAAATTAAACAAAGACAACTAAAAGCTAAAAAGGAAAGTGAACGACAACAGGCAAAACCGAATCAATCTCGGTGGGGCTTTCAACAGATGGAGACAGCTTTCGTGCCTGTATGCACCGGTGTCAGACATTCCCAAGGAGATAATTAGTAATTTTTGGCGAACAGGTGAAATATCTGAGAGAGCAAGACAAAAGGGACTGCAGTATGCATTCGAGGGATATATCCACGACATAATATGCAACCGACTAGAGAATAATTTCATCAAAATTGAAGCTAAAGCCTTTAGGTCATGCCATAATGTGAGCCACCTCATACGCTGACCATTCAAATGGGAAACACACAAAATGAGGAACAGCTATGTTCATGCACAGCAGGGTAAGTGAAATTCAAAAATAATCTAATAATTATAAATCAAACAGCTTATCCATAAATCTTGTGGAATAAACACAAGACATTAGCCTGACCACTTTGCAATGATAACATTCTCCTGCTTATATTTTTAGCGATTAACAAAACGCTGAAATATATTTTAAAGTATGTCAGTGAGCCTCCGTCTTGCCTTTAATCATCTTATTTTACGTTCAAATATATGCATTATGAACAAAGAACCGTCATTATTTCCAAGCAATGCTGTGCTGGGTTAGCTAGCTAGCTAACATTAGCGTGTTCTTTCCTTGCCGTGTTTTTGTTAATCCTGTTTACATTTAGCTAGTTATGAATGGGGCCTCCCACACTGCTTGATCCACGCCCAGCATTTCTCCTCTTGGGTTTTAGGTTTTGGGAAGGGAAAACATTCCACCACCCCGTCCAAACATTTATCCATTAATTAATCCATACGCACAACACTTCGGCATGTATCCCTCGCTCAAAAGCTTGACAGACCTCCCGTGCCTAGTTACGGTTGCTAAGCCACGATTGGCCTGTGGTAGTTTTCGGGCGTGGCTTAGCGAAGGGTCAATTACAGGATTGTAAATGATTCAAAAACGTCCCGAATTATCCCTCAGGTATGTAATATGTCTATTTCATTCATGAAATAACTTACAATGCGCAATGTGGTTGTATGTCAGTAGCCGACATTAAATGACGTCCCCCTTCCATTTAGCGCAGACTTTTTATTCCTTTTAGTCCGTGTTTGTGTTGGCCTACTCTTTTCTTTTCCCTTGTCCCCTTATACTTGTTTTTTTTTGTTGGTTTTATGAAATGCGCCATATAAGTTGAAGTTATTATTACGTTGGTTGCTACAACAAACTCTTAATGCTTTGGCAAGTGACACAGTGACAGTGATACCCGGTTTAGCTCACGATAGGCTACATCCAAAGTAGGCTAAGCGATGCATCTGTAACGTATTCTCTTATTGTAAATGAATGATTTTTTGTCTGAGAAAAACATTCATCGCGACTATATGACCTCCCGGTAACGCTAACTCAGTAATCTACAGTGGGCAATACAGCACTATAAAGAAAAGATCTTTACGACAGAAGGTGTGGTAAAAACACTACCGCTTTTGTCCAAAGCAGCCGCTAGAATCAACACAATCGATACATATATCTAGGGTTGGGTACCGAAACACTTCCGACGTAAACGGTAGTAATGAGACAGAATAAGAACGAAAATTCCGGTGCCTCATTTCGATGCCTGACTTTTTTTTCTTCAGAAGCATACCGTTAGCTAGTAGCTGGATTAAACACAATGGTTAAAATGCTGACAGCTTATGTTAAGCGGTGTAAAGTATGACTGTATTTCCCTGTTTACTTGAAACTCGCCAGCCTTGTGGTGCATTTTAAGTTATTGTAAAATACCCTTTTCCCATCTGGTGCTTGTTTTTGTCGTTTACCAGCAATTTACTGGTGAAATAAGTCATTGTTATAAGTTATTGTTATTACATTATTAATCAATCATTTAATTTTGACCATATGGCCTTTAACAAGCCGTTCTTTAATGTTGCCAACTGTCGTTTTGTGCTCCTTTTTTATATTTTATATTATATACATTATAAATATATTATATATATTTCAGTTCAGGCATTGTTTAGGCACCGTTTTAAAATTTTTAGCACCGGTATCGGAAAAAACCCAAACGATAACCAACCCCATATACATCCACTTTAACATAAAATTGTCTCTTTCACAGTGCTTCATAGTTTGTTAAAGTCATAATGTGTGTAAGATATGATGATTGAAATAATAAATGAATTATGTTTCTCTCTCTCTCTCTCTCTCTGTCATGAGGATTGTCTGGTTGTTTCGTTGTTTTGGCTCGGCCTGGTTCTCTGTCCGTGTCTCCAGCCCCCTGCTCACGTCCTCCATGGACCATGTGCTCTCCTCTTAACTCCCCAGACTCTCAATTCTCTACCTGCACTCCTGTTTTTATTTTCCCTCACCAGCCCTGCAGTACATATACCAGCCCCTTTTCCCCAGTCAGTTGCCAGTTTGTCAGTGTTGCTTTGTAACTTCATACCATTGCTAATATTGTCATTTTGCTTCTCTTACTGTAATTCTATAACTGCAACTCCTCTCTTCTCTGTGTACGGCACGTATTGCATGTCTCTCCTTCCTTTAGGAGCTGATCCCTCCTCTGTTGCCCATCGTGAGGGTTCCGCCCGCTCCACTAAAGGCTTTTTGTGTGTGTGTGTTTTTTTTTTTTGAGGGTCTAAGGATAGGGGTTTACAAATTGTAAAACACTTTTACTGTTTACATATTTGGGATTTTAGGGCTATACAACAAAATTACCTTAACTTGACATGGGCAATACCTTTGTTTGGCTCTGCACTAGTGTTACCCAGTTTAATTTTCTTTCCTTGCCGTGTTTTTGTTAATCCTGTTTACATTTAGCTAGATAAATCAAGTCATTCTTATTTTCTAACATGTCATGCACAAGCTCAGTTGTTTATTGGTACAATGGTTCCCAAAGTGGGGTCTGGGGACCCCCAGGAGTCCTTGAGGAGGTTCCAGGGGGTCCTCAGAACAAAGGGGAATAATAATTTTTTTTTTACTATAATAATACTATAAAGTAACACTATAACAGAACGTGTTACTATTTTGCTCATGGGTTTCATACAATTTCTGTAATTAATCATTAAAAAGCAACTGGGGGCCCCTGGGATGAAATCTTATCCAACGGGGGTCTGTGTTCTAATTTGTGTCAGTTTAGGGGTCCTTGACCTGAAAAGGTTTGGGAACCACTGTATCAGTAGCTCAGTGGACTAAGTCAGTGATGGGGCTGGGTGATTTATCATGATCCTAATTGAAGTAATGGCCAAATGTAGAATTACTGTACATGTGTTTCTTGTCGAATGAAGATATCTGTTATGCAGCTACAGCACAATGAAGAATAATAGGAGATATAAATATTTAAATAATCTAAAAGCATCAGCAGTAAAACCAGGCGTTAATCCTTTGAGTCCTTCAAAAAGCAAGAGCTTTTTTCAAGGCTCACCATTTTCCACAATTGGCAGTCATCATAATCATCACAATCATACAGGAAGAAATCCATTGTCGAGCAGGAAGACGACATGATGCAACAGAAATGCAGACAAAAAAAAACATTTAGAGTAAAACTGGTTATTCTCTTTGATTCTCAACCACAGAGCTACTGAGCTCTACTTTTCTATTTGTAATCAATCCATCAGAACTGTCTAATCACACAATACTGTGGTTCAGCAACGGATTTCCACAGTTATAACTGTAGTTACCCTTTCAGCCTCACTCTTTTGTTGATTACATCTGTTTTGATTAGTCTTCTTAACGCTTACCTGCAGGGGGGAAGCAAGGCTCAGTAATGTGATTGCCAATCATAGAATCGGAACAGCCATTATGTTACTGTGAATTATGCCTATTATACCATCACGCTCACTACTGTTGGTTTGACAGGAAAACTTTGCATTCTGCAACAATTTTAGCATTACTACAAACTGCACGCTAGTGAAATGTAATTAAATGGGCCCTGTTGTAACTTGCATCATGCAAGCTGTGATCATCTCCCTTTTTGCTCATGTTGACACACTTCACTAATCAAATAAAACTTCTACTTGTGACCCTTACATGAGATTTCTGTAGGACTAACACATTCATTTGCACTTCGCGAGCAACATTCATTTGTGAAATGTGACGCTTGTGAATCAGGCCCCTGATGCCTAAAATGGACACATTTAATCAACAGAAGGCTTATCCATTGAAAATGGCACCGTGAGATTGAATACTTTCAAACACAAACTGCATTAGGCAGGTTAAGAAACAGTGAAGCCAACAAAGCCTACACCTCATCACAAAATAATTCCTAAAATGAGTAAACATATATTTTTAACAATACATTTTATTCCACAGTACCATAACCTGATGGTGTAATTACCAGTTGTTTGTGTTTATATAACAACCATTTGGCTAATTCACATATTTATTCATATTAGGTTTTCCATCACTTATTATTACTTTACAACAACATTGCTGCAAAAAGCTTAATTCAACGACAACTATCACAACATTGAAGTTTGATTTGATTTTATATGATCTGTTTCAACAAAGTGTGGCGCACCCAAAATGAATGAAAGCAAACATGCTCACCTTTCCTTTTTGCATGTTTTTGATAGAAGTCTCTCAGGATGATTTCTTGTTTTCTTTACTGTGGTAGAATTACTGTGGTAGAATTAACAAAAAATGTGCATGTTTAACTATATATTGTACAACCTGTGCATGCAGTTTAAACAGAGTACTGTTTGTGTCACTAAAAATAGTGCTGTATAGAACTGATTCCAGCTGGCTTCATTTTCTCTGTCAATATACTGTCCCTCTCTCTCAGTGTTCCATTCATAAAGGCTAAGTAAGTACAATTAATTTACAGTATATCTTCTCTCCATGATAAGTATTATTCCAAAGTCTCATTGGTCAATAAATGTCTAAATAAAAAGTAAATCCAATCAAATTGATCAATCAAACTTGAATTTTCATTTAAAAAAATGATCAATTCTCAGTGGTGAATCAACTTGCAGCAAACTGGAATTGAAACAGGAACAGAGTACGTGAAATCTGTTTGCGCCGGATTCATTTCAGACCTTGGAGACAGATAATGAAAATCATTTCTGCAGGGTTGTACAGTAATTTTCTCTGAGTATTGAGCCATGGGAGTGTAAATAATAGCAAAACTTAGAAAGGGCTTAATGTCTGGGTAAAGCAAAATCTGTGATTTCTTTCTGAACCCATTACACATGTTAGAAAATACTACTAGAAAAGACTATAAACTGTGTAGTACTGTTTTGTGGAGTTGGGCCGATTTCTGTTTTTCACTATTTCTGTGTCCAGGATTTTTGGAGGAATTTAAATTATGGTTCCACGCACTGCAGTCATAACTCCTCCGCTGCTATATAAAAACTACGATACCACTGACATTAGATCTCATGGCATCAGTGATGTTTCGTTCATCCCCTGCGTGCGTACTACGAGTTCACTACATTCCATAAGCTCTTTTAGCTCTTTCAGTCTAATAAATACATGAATTTGCAACTGTTAAATGCCACAATCATATAAACACAAGCAGAATAGCAGAATTTTCCAGTCTTTCAGCCTGAATCAACCCGGCCCGCAGGCAGTTACTGCTCATTGCTGTGAGTGTGTGCTTTGTGCTGTCTGTCGCCGTGGAGTGCCACTCTTCTTCGGCTCAGGGAGTGTGTGCTGTCCTATCATAGACTGTGTGCTACTGGATTAGCTGCTACCTATAGTCTGTTGGCTCTGTTGGGGGTGTATGCTACTATGCGTGTGCTACTTTTTTAGTATGTGTGCTAGCAAACTAACACAGCTGCAATGGGAGTTTGCCAATGCGCTGCGGCCCATGGCAGCAGCTCGTTCTCACGCTTAGTGCCTTCAGCGTCTCAGAGCAGAGAATACTGCTTATTTTTTCACAATTGAAACCTAATTTTAATATGGTTATGGTTATTCATAAATGATGGTGGTTAATAACACATTTTCCTATGGTGTGACAGACTCAGACCACATATTTATTTTTGCTTTACAATGTACCAACGAAGAAGCTCATGAGTGAGTCAAGACAGAGAGTGTGTGTGTATGAATGAAGATTAAGAGATATATAATATAGAGATGGTTATGGAAAATGATTTCATCTTGATGTAACACACACAAAAGCACAAACATTTATCCTCCGCTACTTCATCCACGAGGTTACCCATGGCATCAGCATTTCATCAACTCTGTTTAGCTGTGTAACAGTAAGTGGACACTCAGCGGACATCCTTTTCCCATCACCCACACATTTTGTTTTCATTCCTACGGCAGTAAAAGTGATGTGAGACTTGCTTGTTGTTCTGCACCAGCAAACAACAGCAAATGCAAGTAATGAATTACCTGGCATGACTGCAATCTCACCCCGCCAATTCTGCTGCTGTTGCTCTGTGCTGCTAATGTTGTTCAGTCTGTTTTTTTTTTGTCATAAAGTGTTTGATTCCTGCAACCTAATTTAATTTCCACTGCTGAAAGCTTCCTAACATTGCTGTGTCTTTGTATGTAAGCAGAGGTGGCAGCAGCTCTTATAATTTCCCTCTCTGTGGAAGCTTAAGCCTTGGAACCTTGTGTTTCGTGTCTCGGTATCCACTACAGTGACACACACACACTTGGAGGCAAACACACAGTTACACATTCATGCACACTTCCCAATAGCCTGCGGACAGCCTGGAGCAGCTCCAATTAACAGCAGCACCCACGAAGAAAACTTGCAAACTCCTCTGTTCTGTAAATTTTGAGGGACTTAAAAAAGAGGCCGCCCTAAATTTGGTCCTTATAGGGAAAATATTTGCCCTAAAGCCACATGGGACAGGACACACACACACACACACACACACACACAAACACAAACACAAACACATATGTTGCACACATACTACCACTGGGAGATGTTTGATCAGTATCTTTCCGATCTTTATTATCATCGTCATCATTCTAACCTCCGCAGTAATGAACATTTTGCCCTGGAGAGAAAACACATGCATATTGTATACATGCATACACGCGTAATGGCACGTGCAAAAAAGACACACACACATACACACACACACACACACACACAGTCCATTGGAAGGTTGAGTGGGTGGATGAAGAGAGGAATACGGGTAAGGAAGAGATAGAGGGTCGGATGTTGACACAGGGCTGAGTGATGAGAGGGAAGTGAGGGGGGTGGAAAACTGGTAGAAAGGCAGAGGGCGGTGGGAGGTACACAGTGTGTTGAGGAAAAAATGAAAGGGGGAGGAAGGGAGTAAGAGAGTTAAAGTGGGAGGGCAGGAAAGCAACGGAATGGTTGGAAGAATGGCAAAGGAGGGACGAGAGCTTCTGCGGTTAATTCATCTGAATTGGAAAGTAACAAGTGAAGGCGAAAGGAGGAAATCAGAGACAGAAAGAAAAAGCCTCAAGTCGGACCGGTGATATGCATGATGAATAATGGAAGGACAGAAGCTGCATAAGAAATTGAGATGCTAAGAGATGGGGATGAGGGAGGTGGAGAAAAGGTTGAAAGGAGATATAAAATTAAGAGAATACAAAGGCAGAGTTAACACAAATAGATTTGTTAGAAAAGAGTCAAATTAGATTGACCAAAGAAAAGCAGAACAGCTTGACATGAGAGAGAGATTTAATTATGCTAGGAGTATTATCAAATGGGACATGAACTGCAATAGCAGTTTCTTCTGCTCATCATTTTTAATTTTTAATATTAATATAATTTTTTTTTGTTACGTGTACCTAAATGCAATCTTCTTTTTTGGGCTACTGTAGGTACCAACCAACTGATTGATGTAGTAGGTGTGGGTGCCATGTTTTCGAATGACTGATTGGCTAAAGGAGTAGATATAATAACAGAAAATAACGCTTATTCACTTTTTTCTGAGAGTTAGATGAGAAGATGGCTATCAATCTCATGTTTTGAAATGGATGCAACAGTGTCTGTGAATGTGGCGTTGTCGTTCAGCCTCTTCAGGGGCAAGTCAAGTAGCTGAGCTCTGTTGTAGAGGCAACGTTTGAGCAGAAGGTTAACAGGCAGGCCACCACCACATTTATTAAAAAGATTATCCATGGGAGTGAGAGCTGAGCCCTGAGGGGAACGCAATTAATTGGGAGACAGTTTGGGACAACATTTTCCATTGCTCCAAGAACCCAAATCACCAGCAGATCCACTTCAACATATGTCATAGTACATACTGGACTCCTCAGAAGAGGTACGTCTCTAAAGTCATTCCCACTCCCTATTTGCATGTTCCGTCAACCTGAACAAACTGGAACTTTCCTCCACATGGTCTGGGAGTGTGAACAGGTGCATGAGTTCTGGAATAAAACATCAATAATAATGATGTGATAGGATGTCGAATTCCTACTAACCCAGTTGTTTTGTTACTTAATGACGACTCAAATGAAACAAAATTACACCTGCTTGGGAGACAAATATGTGTAACACATACGAATTACAGTGCTTTAGTAGTAGTTAGTAGTAGTCAGTACTTTTCGTAGCTATATGATGTACGAATGGTTAATTAGAACAGCCTGCATGTTTACCTTCAATGTAGTCTATATCGACAACGTTTCTTTTCCGGGATTGTTCAATATAAGTTTCACATAGCTTTATTATTGCGTCTGATAAATGTGTCTTACATTGTGTGTTTTTTAAAAGATTCTGAAGGGGAAAACAACATTAATAATATCTGATGTGATAGGATGTCGAAATCCTACTGACCCGATTGTTTTGTTTAACGACGACTCTAAATTACACCTGCTTGGGAGACAGAAGAAAATTTGGCTAGCCGGCTCAACCGCAACCAAGAAAATGATAGCTCAACGCTGGCTACCCCCCCCACTCGCTTTGTATAAAACAGTGGTTGGCGTATTTTCTAAACACAGTTATGCTTGAGCTCTCTAGAGCAAGGATTAACAAAGCCAAACCATCGAATATAGACCTATGGAAAAACGCAGCAGCACAATTATCAGTCCTAATGACCTCAGCATCACAAAAATTAGAGGAGAGTGACTAAGCAAGGTGTGATTTCTGTTTTTTGTTTTGGCTTATTTGTTTGTTTTTGTTTTCCTCGAGACCGCGGGTTGTGGGAGAGGCTTTTTGTTCTTGTTCAATTGTGTTTGTATGTTCAAAAATATAAAAATAATAAATAATTTATCCAAAACAAATAAATAAATAATAGATTATCCATGCTGGATGTACCAGATAGCATCATGATGGCATATTAAGCTGAACTACAAAGGTTCAAGCCCCCTGCTGGTAAAAGTGTTCCCATGTGGACTGAAATGGCCACAATCATATAGGAAGACACGCAGAACTCTACCAGGGGTCACTGCTGTTCACCTGTGCTACCTTTGGATACACAAACAGACTTTCCCCTGGGTGATCAATAATTAATTATATAACATTAATGTGGCTTAGGCTATGCTGAAAACTGGCAGCTCGAATTTGATTTTTGGCACCCAGAAATCTAATAAAAGCAACAATCCACATGGAAATCAAATTCCCCCTTACTGACTTTAAAACACTTTTTTTCCAAGCCCCACTTAAGATCTAAACATCATTTTCAGATACTCTATGGCCCTGCTCTATTACATACAACAGAGAAAAGTCTGCCATGAATAACTTGAACTCTAAACTTCAACTGTGAAATTGACCACATGTGATAATACAGATGATTGAATGTGCAAGTATAATCAAGCCTTTTCTGCACTTCCATCAGCAGTTAGAGAGTCCCTGCATGTGAGGTGATGGAAAAGAAGCACTTAAGTTAATTAAGCAGCCTTATCTATGGTCCCTGCGCTCAGAGAAAAAGAGACCCGTTTGAAATGACGATAGCTACGTAATTACCCTTTATCTCCTCGTAGAGAGGTTAGGAGTTCTTTAATGAAGAGCAGTTTTGTTTAAGAGAGAACTGGAACATAAATGGTGGGCGCAGGCATGAGTACTTGGGTCTCTGAGAAGTGTGTGTGTGTGTGTGTGTGTGTGTGTGTGTGTGTGTGTGTGTGTGTGTGTGTGTGTGTGTGTGTGTGTGTGTTGTGTGTGTGATATTATTTTAAATGTAATTATTACTGTCTGGTGCGATCATTGTCATTCTGCTATGAAATGAAATTCTTCCAAACCAGTCTCTCTCTACCTGACACAAACAACACACACAACACACAAGAGACATTCATGTACATACTTATGTGATTTCATTCATTAGCCATCCTATAGTGAAGATCAGACAAAAGATTCAGCAAATGAAATGGAAACAACACCATCCATTTTTGATATTGATGCCCAGCTTAAAATTGTGTGTGTGTGTGTGTGTGTGTGTGTGTGTGTGTGTGTGTGTGTGTGTGTGTGTGTGTGTGTGTGTGTGTGTGTGTGTGTGTGTGCGCGTGTGTGCTTTTGAGTTATTGCCTCAGATTTAGGATGTTTACTCCAATCTTGGTAAGGGCGACACACTCCTCCGTTGGCTTTGTAATACGGTGTTTGGCTCTTGCAAAGAGAGCAGACTCATACATTACAAAATCCTACTTTGTACCCTCCAGCTCTGCTCCTTTTAATGAAAAGACAGCTTGTGGCATGATGAAAGAGGCCTGGCAGCAATTATGAAAAATTGGACTGTAATCTGTTTTCAGATCAGAATCAGAATCATTTCACTATTTACAAAAAAAAAAAAAGGGATTTTGTCCTGGCGCCATCATTGAGGGGGTATTAGTGAATGTGCATGTTTGTATGACTCATTATCCGTGAACTACATTCTGTCATACAGTCACTACATTCGAGTAACTGTGACTTGATACTGCACAGATGCACGTTTTTAGCCTGTGGCCTTTAATCACTGCCACCTTATGCTGTCTTTCCCTCCACTGTAGGAAATTGAACACTTGCTGTTGTAGTGTCCTGATCTAATTTTGCCCACATAATTGTTTTAACATGCATTTCAGTTTCCAAATATTTCTAATGAGAGACTGGATCAATAATACTCTTTGCACAATAATCAGTATCCGAATCAGCTTAGTTGGCCAAGTATGTATACACACAAGGGATTTTACTTCAGTTTTTTGCTGCTCACAATGTACATTCATGAAAATAGTTTACCCTCTCAAGGCTAAGCCTCGCCACCCTGAGAAAGATTTACGCACTCACCGCCCAAGGGGGTCAGGGGGTAGCGCCCTATGGCACCCGCCCCCTATAAACCCCCAATACATGCGTTGCTTGTCTCCCTTTGACACTCAGCAACAACAGCCAGGACCAGCTGGGCTTGTAGTTAAAAGGCTTCGCACATACTCATGAAATGGAGTTACATCCACGTAACTACTATTTCTATTTCGTATGTGCTCAGCCCTCTAACGGGCTTAGCTATTGGTTAAAAACCTTAAGGCGAAGGCTGTAGGGATGAGATGCACTCCCAGCTGGGCCCAAACAGACATTGCTGAACAAAGTAAACATAAACATTTGACTACTATGTACAGAGTCTGTATAAAAAGTAAATATATATTTTAACAACAATACAACAAAATGTGTAGGACAGTAGTGCAAAGGTATAAAATGCAAAGGGTGCTGTAATAAGTATTGGGTGATTAATGTAACAGTTTGCTTTATATACATAAGGTAGGAGGATATGACCGCATACTGTATACAGTGTGTAGACCCAATCCCAATGTTTACAATAACTTCTGGGTAGAAAACTCCTGCATCCCATACATGCACTTTACACATACAATTTAACTGCCTTGAGCAAATGGGGACGAGGAACAACGGATATACTCTTATCTCATTCATCTAAATGCATGTTTGATGCTTTCATATCTCAACACTTTCACTAAAATTAGGTTGGAGACCTTCTTTAACTGTAAAGAAAATGACACCGGCGGTGAGATGTTGCTATTAACACTAGATTTGGTTTATCAAAGACGCTAGCAAAGCAACACAGTACAGAAAATAAGCACAGCAGAAACGTCAAACATGTCGGATCTACAGTACGTGTTTAAATATATATCTTTAAAGGTCCAATGGCATGAAAATTTCACTTTATGAGGTTTTTTAACATTAATGTGAGTTCCCCCAGCCTGCCTATGGTCCGCCAGTGGCTAAAAATGGTGATAGGTGTAAACCAAGCTCTGGGTATCCTGCTCTGCCTTTGAGAAAATGAAAGCTCAGATGGGCCAATCTGGAATCTCCTTCTTATGAGGTCATAAGGGGAAAGGTTACCTCCCCTTTCTCTGCTTTGCCCGCCCAGAGAATTTGGCCCACCCATGAGAAAGAGAGAGACATGTCTTGAAAACAAGCAAAGCATGGCAGTTGGTCAAGGCAACACCTCCACCCTCCACCTTGCCCACCCCTCTCTCCTCCTCAATAGCATTTAAAGCTACAGACACAGAAATGGCACATACTAAGGAAAGCTCATTGTGGGACTGGCTCTAGTGGTTGTAATTCTGCACCAAGGCAGAATTTTGGGAAAGAGACTTCAGATACAGTATTAGGGGACCATTAAGGCCTATATAAAAGCATCCAAAAATCAGAATGTCATAGGACCTTTAAACGTTACAGTTATGGCTAAAAAACAACAGAAAAGGCTGATTTCTCCGCAATTTCACTCAACTGACATTTATCTCCCTGGAAGTGACTAGATTATCAAATTGATCAAAAACACCAAATCACAAAAAGATGAGATACCATTAACAAGATTTTGACCAAACATTTTTAATACTTTGATAACATAAAAAAATGAACTAGTACAGTAACAACCCGTGTGAAGTTTGTTACATTGTCCCTGATGGCAGGGAGAAACAAAGTATTATCAGTAAAAGATCAACATTATGTCCCCATAGGAAGTAAACCACAGTAATGAATACACTCTTGTGTATGTTTCTAGTAAACATACACAAGAGTAACATTCATAACCGTTACTGCAAATGTTGTAGTAGCAACACATTAGCCTCAGACATCTGGCATAATGGCTAGTTTGGTTCGCAGTAGTCTATATCCACGACGTTCCAGAAATTCCTGCCAGATATCACTCTTTTCGGCCGGATATTCTTTACCTTACGCTTTCTTTGCGTTGGAATTTCAAACTCTGGTGGATTTGTAAGGACTATGGTTAACTGCTCCTCAGATCTCTGCAGGGTAAATCCAGACTGCTAGCTAGACTATCTGGCCAATCTGAGTTTTCTGTTGCACAACCTTTGAACGTACACATTCCACCAAAACAAGTTCCTTCCCGAAGCTACTTTGCAGCGGCCACCCATGACAATTGTGATTGGTTTAAATAAATGTCAATAACCCAGAGCACGTTTTTCTCCCATCCCAGAATGCTGTGTGGACTAGCCAGACCCTCCTTCGCATCTCTGTGGAGGAAGGTCTGGCAAACCAAGACTAGATTCGCAGTGAAGCGATCACAAAAAAACTAAACAAACCACTAAACAACGATACCATAACAGCAGATAATATATCAGTAAGAACATTTGAGGAATAGATAAAATAATCCTGTCAATATTTGCTAGGTCACTGATCTACAAGAGTCATGCTGTACCGTATGTGGAAATAGTTTTCATTGAAGACACATTGGGTTCACATCTGGGTTTAATATTAGTGTTATAGTATTATAGTAATCCCCTTGACAATTCACCTCTAATGCAAATGTATTTTCAGTCAGTGTTATAAGTCACAATATACGAAAAGATGGAAATTGTGTGGTTAGGCAACACTTTTGATCCAGTGTATAATTACAAGTAATTGTCACTCTCAAAAAATTTATGTTCACAATCAGGGTGCACTCACACAGACACATACAGCAGCTCTTGAGAGTGGTTTTGTACTGAGATAATAAATATGTATGCAATTGTTTTAAGTGAGAGAGATAGAGCAGACAGAGGGGGGACATATATGAAGGACAGAAAACAGATATGCAGGATGAGTTTGATTGGGGGTTTAAAAGAGGAAGAGAAGTGAAACAGGCTTTGATCAGTAGGGAGGGATGGAATGAAGTCACCTTTGTGTGTGTGTGTGTGTGTGTGTGTGTGTGTGTGTGTGTGTGTGTGTGTGTGTGTGTGTGTGTGTGTGTGTGTGTGTGTGTGTGTGTGTGTGTGTGTGTGTGTGTGTGTGTGTGTGTGTCACCACGGGGCTTTGTCACACACTGAGAGGCCCAGTGGTACACACACACACATGCTAAATCCACTTTTGTTCAAAGACATGCTCATCCAGGCTACTTTGTGAAGGACAGGTGAGTCCAGGCTTTTTAGTGGCGCAGGTTTTGGGATAGTGATAGTCCAGGGATGATGAAGGTGGTAGTGTAGTGGACTCTGTGATTGATAATCTCCTCTATCTGATCATTAAAGAGTATCTATGCAGAGAATATGCTGTGTCTTCGGAACTATCTCACATTTGAATGATTTTTTTATGAATTGTGTCATTTTAACCTCCTCCAGAAAAACGTTTGAATAACTATGTAGGATTTATTTCAGGGCTTTTGTTTTATACTTCTATCTCATCAATGACCAGAGTCGGAACAGGGTTTTCTAACGTGTTGATCGCTGGTCATGACAATTCAGATACGGGGGGGGATATTTTACAAGACCAAGCGTCTCGTAAAAATACGGACGCTTGGTCAGGTGCCTTTGTCGTTGTTATTGACGGTAAAAGTCTCCTTTAGCGTCATATATCACGCTTTATCTAAACGCGCTCGGTCGGGACTATTTGCGTCCCTTTTGACGCAGTTATGTATAGGAAAAGGTCGTGGGTGGGCTTACGTTTTCGTGACACACGGAAAGAACGGGACGGTTGGGTTTAGAAAAAGGTTGTGGGTGGGCTTACGCTTCCGTGAGATGCGGGAAGAACGGGACGGTTGGGTTTAGGAAAAGGTTGTGGGTAGGCTTACGTTTTCGTGAGATGCGGGAAGAACGGGGCATTTGGGTTTAGGAAAAGGTTGTGGGTGGGCTTATGCTTCTGTGACACGTGGAAGGACTGGGCTGGTTGGGTTTAGGAAAAGAAGAAAGCGACTTTAGGAAACGTCACACGCTCACGCTCTCCTGAGTGAAAGTCCTGTTTTTGATGACCCATCCACCACCCCAAACAACCTCCCTATGCGGAATTTCGGCCTTACATACAACTTGCTACCATAGTCGCTCTTAGTGTTACGTCATCTTCAAACCCCATGAAGCTGCTGCTCTCCCCGCTACATTATACAAACACGCTGAAGGGCGCTTTTTTTGTCGCTTCAGACGCCGACAGCCACTGTCCAAATGTCCGTATTTTACGAGTTCGGAGTGAGAACGGGTTGATATTCAGTGAACAGCTAACATTGTCACATGCTCCAGTCCAGCTGTACTTGTACTTTAATTCCTCATTGTACAGTAGGCTTGCAGTTTGAAACTGCAGGCTGCAGATGTTGCTCTGCAAGCTTGGGCGAGCGAAGAGACATAAAGCAAAAGGGATCTGTGAAAAGAGAAATAAAACGGTATTTTAATTGCTACACAGCAGTTACATTCTTA
Source organism: Sander vitreus (assembly GCF_031162955.1). NCBI lineage: Eukaryota > Metazoa > Chordata > Actinopteri > Perciformes > Percidae > Sander > Sander vitreus. The sequence goes on along the minus strand of NC_135856.1, from coordinate 9,863,951 downwards.
AACAAATAAATAACCATCAAACACTCAACAGATGATTTTGTGGAAAACCCTCTTAGTTTCATTCTTCTCCTCTGCACTTCATTAATTGCAGATGCAGCAGTAAACAAGGACGTCGGCTACTCTAGTTACTCTTGATACTTTTGATGTATGAAGGGGAGAACATTTCTCTTTGTTTGGTAACATTAAAAGTAAAGTGAGGCTTTGCTGTTGGCTTCCCGACTCATTTAAAAAAAATCCAGCGGCCACAATGAACTGTTGTCTGCAGATGTGTGTAAAGAGAGAGAGAGAGAGAGAGAGAGAGAGAGAGAAGCGGTCGCTGTCAGGATGATTGATACCGCTTTGTTTGTGAGTGCTCCTGGCGGTTGTACAACAGTTTTTATGGTTGTAGGAGACATAACGACTGGTCGCTGGACGACCCCACAGAGGTTAAATAGCTAGGTTTCCCTACCGTTCGATCAAGCTGAAGAAGTCTCTCGGATAAGAGACGAAACATCTTTAACAAAGTCCAGTTGCTCTTGAGTTTAACCCTTCCCAGTCCCTCCAGGATTTCACGGCCTTTTTTTTAGATTGTGGCGGCCCAAAATGGCTGATTTTGCGGGAGCTTTTGTAAAACAATTGCGATAAAAGTTGCGATGTCTTTTGTATTTTTGTTGCAATGAAGTTGCGAGAGACAGTGAAAATTGCAATTCTGTTTTAATTCTTTAAACATAAAAGGAAACTTATTTCGAGCAGAATAAAATGACTCTGGGCTGAGTTTTCCTAGTAACCTTATCAAAAAGTCTCAGGATGCGGTAAATGTTGGTATAATATGAAAAAGGCTGGTGGATTTAAGAAAAAAATCTTAATTTATTGACTTAATAAAATTTGAACATATCTGTCAGTGGCTTGTTGATCTTTATATTGTTTGTTAATTTCCTATCCTGGCCTGGCCTGGGACACACATTCATTCAGTTTGATAAAGTACTTATTGGACTTTAACTTATCATTGCACTTACAATAACGAGCGTAGCTGTCCTCAATTTGCACGGTCTTTCGCTGTACGTTTTGTTGGCGAATGTGAGATGTTCGAGTCACACCGTTACGTCAACACGTTCTCACTCCTGCTTGGTCAGTGGCTCTCAGAGTCACATACTAGTCAAATTTGCGGTAAAGTTGTGATGATTGGTCAAAATTGCGAGTCGCACCGAATTCACGGTGATTGGTTGAACTCGCGTGAATTGTTGCGATCGCGACATCGCAAATTCCTGGAGGGACTGCCTTTCCCTTGAGAAATAAAACTGTATTTTTGTTACGTCCTAAATCAAAGTGAGAGAAAATGTTTGTTTTTTGTGTCACGGCAGCCTGTGACAATTTAGTCAGGACTGTTCGCCCCCCATTTCCAACCAATGACATAATTTGTCCAACCCGTGTCCAACCCACATCTCAACCTGGGTTGCGAAGCGGAGTCAGTCAACGTGGGTTAACCCTTTCAAACACAAAGTCAACCCTGGTTGAGCCCTCATTGTGAAAGTGGTACTAGACTGCATTGGTCTCAGCCAGGTGTACCCCGTTTGGAACTGTCTCATGCACTGAAACAGATTCCCACCCAGATTCTTCCCATAGAAAAGCTTAGGGAAGTGGATGTGTGCTACTCGTTATCAGAGGTAGGAAAGTAAACCAGACGTGCCAGATTTGCCAAACCAAGTAGTTAGTCCTTATTCTTGGAGCCTTCTCTGTCGTCTTTAGAATAAGCGATACAGCCTCAAATATCCACTAACGTGGCTTAAGAACTGTAATTGTTTAATAATTTGTGCGCATGAATTACTAATCTTACTTTGTGTTAGAGATTAATAATTTGTTGTAAGTGCTCACACATGTCAGGATGCAGCCTGTGAAGAGTGCTTAAGAAACTTACAAAACAAGGTTGGGAACCAGAGCAATGTTTTTTTTTATTTAGTTCAATCACTGACTGTTTGCAAAATGTTTTAGAAATCCATGTGTTGATTAAAAAAAAACATAGCATGAATATATATACATGCATTCATGCCATTTTTGTGTGTGAAAATGCTGCACTTGGCTTTAGTAATGTGGTAGCTAAGAGCTACAAGGCAGTGGATCAGTGAACAGTGAAGAATCAGCTAATCGGAGATCAATAGCTCTTGACAGCTACTCTACAAATCGAAAAGGGACTCCATGTGCTCCTTCTGTTTTTGTTTTAGCACAACTTGTTAATGTTTCAACAGTAATCCATACACGAGGTATGACACGGTGCCTCTAGCAAAGGTGAGAAAAACAGGTTGGATATGTGATACATACAGAACACACTCAGACTGTGTCGTGACCTACCCTGTGCACACACACTCATACACACACACACACACACTCATGGCAGTTACAAACACCTGCATTACACTACACTACTGTGTATCTTCGCAGACACAAATGTATAATTAAAGACAGCTAGCGAGATTTCTTTTGGTGGTCTCATTTGCAATCTCTCTGTCTCCCTGACAACCTTTCTTCTCCCTGTCTCTGTCTCTCAACCCTCCATCTCTCACTCCATCCTTCCACTTGTGATTTGCACTTCAGCAGATTTTCTCCTCCAATGGCCCAAAATCCTTAACTGGGGGATTTCATCTTTTGACGTTCTAACAGGAGCATGAGAAAAAATATAAATAGAAAGATGTACAGTATACTAAATCCAATTCTATCTGTCTCGTCTTTATAAGTGTGTGTTCATCTGTGTGTGTGTGTGTGTGTGTGTGTGTGTGTGTGTGTGTGTGTGTGTGTGTGTGTGTGTGTGTGTGTGTGTGTGTTACAGCAAAGAGTACGCTACAGAAACAGAGAAGACTGAAAATGGGATGATGTAAAGTAATCTCTGTTAGCAGGCAACCTCTCCCTGGAGGCAAGAAGTTCATTTCACACACACACACACACACACACACACACACACACACACACATAGTCTCTGTCTTTTACCATTTTTTTTTCATTTAGCTATTAAGGATATCTTCAATGGTTCAAAGTAATGGAACATAAACACATAAAAGTGAAAAATGTTCCTATAAGTACATCATGATAAAACATTAACAAGTATATATTACATTACTATTTTCCAGAGTGGTTTTCTCATTTTTCATTGAAGAAAAAGAATGTTGTTAATGATGATGGGCTTTAAAAATGTGCTTGATGTCAATTATGTAAAACAGGTTGTTTTTTTTCACTACAAGGAGTGATTTTCAGGTTCTTACATTAAAAAAAAAAAATCTAGGCCTGAGGAGTGGTAATTTCTTTTTTCACAAGAAAAAAGCAAAGAAGAGAAAAGTCAGAAAAAAATCTATATCATTTTCTGTAGCAGAACTAGTTTTTTTTCTTCTTTTTTATCTTGTGGCAACACTGTCTTCTTAAAAATGTTTATATACTACACATTTTGAGAGAAATGCAATGCTGTTTGGATTACATTCTATTATCATGATGAGGAAACGTTTTCTACTTTCTTGCAACTACATTATCAGGCAAAATGATGGGCAACATTATACTTGTACAGGTAAAGGGTCTTTAAATGACCCATATAATTGCTTACTTCTTATTGGCACATATGTGTAGTCAATTCTTTCCAGTATTATACTTATTGATCATATTTTGTTGATAATTGTAGTCCAGTCGTGTGTTGATGTAGAGTTTGGCTCCAGCCGTTTCCGTGTAATGGCTTTCTTGCTAGCAGCCAAGACTATTTTAAAGGTTTTCATTCTGAGTCATGAGTCTGTCTGGGATTTCTGTCCAGGTATAATGTGACAAAAGAGCAATCAACTAGTATTCCAGAAAGTTGCATTATTTCTTTTACAATCTCTTGCCAGTATGGAAAAACAAATTAAAAGTGCAAGCCCAGAAAATATGAAAATGGACAGCTATTTTTTATACCACAATGCCTCCAGCCTTTGAGGAAATCACACAATATCACATTATATGAACCTTGGCTTGGCTATCCCAGTCATCTTCAGATATCTCCAGGTTTTCTTCCATTTCTATTTGACATAGACCGTCAACTAGTTTTTGGAGTTTTTATATTCTATGTACATGGTGAGAAATTTACTTTTTTGCCACTGTGGCTGGTGGATGCCCAATTTAAATATAAAAGAAAGTACGCTAGCATATTTTGAATTGCTTCAATACATAATTTTTTAATTATTAATACATATTTTATTAATATAGGCATATAAAAAGTGATAAAAAAAAGCCTGCGAGACCATGGTAAAATTGTGTTTGGTCAGTTTGGTCATATTCTACAGTAATTGTAGGCCTACATGTTTAATGAACAAAAAAAATATTGACCATCTCTCAGTAACATAGCATTAATCAGTCCCTCCAGGATTTCACGGCCTTTTTTTGACATTGTTGCTGCCCAAAATGCCTGATATTGCGGGAGCTTTTGTAAAAAAAATTGCAATAAAAGCTGCGATGATTTTTGTTGCAATGAAGAGACTGTGAAAGTTGCTTTTTTGCGGGCCTCTTTCACCGGGGATATGTCGCCACATGTTTTTAACCGATAATTTTCGTTTCGTCTGTACCTCAGCTCAGCTACATGGTGTCACGGACTAGTGCTGAAAACTACTTGACAAAAGTCTGGAGTTGACGGAAATATGCGTGGTCAAAGCCCCGGCTGTGAACGGTTTCATTTCCTATAAGTTCTTCACAAGAAAGTCCTCCGTTATTTTGGTATTTGAATGTTTTTATTGTGAAGCAGCAAAATCCGGAAATGTTGGGCATTCATTAGCAGTAACGTAACGCGACTCCTATAAGCATTGTTCATTGTTTCTTAGCAACAGCATTCTTTGACAAAAGCTGTCCAATCAGTTACAAGGAATGTTTTACAATCCACCCGCCACTGTGGCTGGTATACAAGGCAAAGTCACCCGCCATTTTGAAAAAGTACTCACCATTGGCTGGTGCTAATTTCCCACCCTGTCTATTTATACTCAAGATATTAGAAATTGATACGCATCAATGGATATATTGACCAGGTTAGGTTCACTATCGTCTGTTTGTTTACTTTCTTTACTACAGTAGTCTCTGACCCGGAGATATCCAAATAAATCCTTCTTATCAAGGTTATATTGGAAATGTGTTTAAAAGAGTCTGAGCCATTCTCACTAATTATAGTGTAGTAAGCAGTCACCTTTATGTGACCAATGCCTAAACCACATATCAACTCCAGAGGGCTTACACTCTGCATCATATGCCACCCATTTCAGTACTCTTGCTTGCTTCTAAAGGTAAAACATCTTAAACCATACCATGAGGGTCAGTCCATTGATTTGGTTAATAAAGATAATAACCCACAAGGTGAACAAGTTGCAAAATCTTCACTGATATTGTATGTCATTTGTTCCCCATGTAATATCTGCAACTACAACATGATACAATGTTTTACTGGTTATGTTAGGCACTTAAAATACACAGACAACAAGTTTCCTCCAAATCTGAAATTGCTGAAACAAATATGCAGTAGCTCAGTCCGTAGGGAGTTGGGTTGGGAGCCGGAGGGGTGCTAGTTCAAGTCCCTGTATGGACTGAAGTACTGAGTGTGGACTGGTAGCTGGAGAGGTGCCTGGTCACCTCCTGGGCACTGCCAAGATGCTCTTGAGCAGGGCATTGAACCCCCCCCAACTGCTTGGGGGGCCTGTAAGGCAGTCTCAGCCCATTCACATCTCTCCATTTGTGCATGTATAGGACCTGAGCATGACGTGTGTTTTTTTCACTACAAGGAGTGATTTTCAGGTTCTTACATTTACGTTTTGCCTGATAATGTAGTTGCAAGAAAGTAGAAAATGTTTCCTCATCATGATAATAGAATGTAATCTAAACGGCACTGCATTTCTCTCAAAATGTATTTCCAAACTAGTAGACAAATGTGTAGTATATAAACATTTTTAAGAAGACAAGTTAAAAAAAGAAGAAAACAACTAGTTCTGCTACACAAAATGATAAAGATTTCTTTCTGACTTTTCTCTTCTTTGCTTTTTTCTTATGAAAAAAAATAAATGACCTCAGGCCTAGATTTTATTTTTTAAATGTAAGAACCTGAAAATCACTCCTTGTAGTGAAAAAAACACACACATGCTCAGGTGTATTTCAAGCCTGTGTGTAGTGTTAAACACTAACACTGAATGAAAACATTATTATCATTAAAAAGTATAAATTATTATTATTATTATTATTATTATTATTATTATTATATGTCAACTTTATTTCTAGGAGACAGAGTTGTGACCACTGAAGGGGTCCTGCCATCAGGTTGGGACGTGATCTAGGGAAGTTACAACAAGGAATTAAAGTAAATAATCAGTGCTATGACAAATACAACTCATTAGGGTATATCATTTAATATATAGGCATCACTGTATTTTTTACTTTATCATATCAGACCAAATACAACATATATAATGTAATATTGTGGCTGCCACCCTGCAGCCTCACAATGTTACATAAACTCACACGTCCTCTCCTTGCCTTGTGTCAGTGGCTCTTGATCCTGAGCCCCGTGTCATTAATCATCTAAACATGCCCCTCCATCACTTCCTCTTGGCACTTTCTAATACATACAGTAGCACCATACATCACACCCAGATGCAGGGCAAAGTATTGGGGCCCAAAGGCGGAGGAGAAAGCTTGAAACAGAATACAGCTGCCCTTAAGCAGGCCTAACGATCAATGGTGATAAATTAAAAATAACGCGGGTCAGTGAGTAATGTAATAATGTAGCAGAGGCTCAAACAAAGTCAACTAAATCTCTTAAACATTGTCTGTTACTTAAATTACTTTTAAAATTTCTATCATGGTGGGCCACAGAAAATAGGAAATGGCAACAATGTATTGTGATCTATGGACTAACGACTAAAGGAAATGTCTGAATAAATGGGTGTGCTTCCATTTTACTAGCATGGTTTAAGTCTACTTGTCATCTTAGAGTAGCCTGGGAAAACCCTGACGAACTTCCGGCAAATTTGAGATTTGCTCTGCAAGTCAGTCTGGCCAAGAGCCCATTCAAGCCCATTTCCAATTTTTCCAAATAGAGGCACCAATCACAACCGTTGTATATTGAGGCGGGCTTTACACAGTGACGATAGCGCAGCGACAGCAAGCAGCTTTTTGTTTACATTCAACATGACGGTGTCAACGGCCACCAAAGCGCAGCAACCCGTTGATGCTGCTGTCGCTGCTACGTCACTCGGATTGTTGGTCTGATTGGTTGAAGGACTATCCAATTGCACCCAGAGGCATTTGAGCGGCGTCCGTTGGTGACGCCCCTTTGGAAATGAGCTGTGAATGAACCTTTCCCACACCCACTCTCAGTTACAACTGAGAAGGGTCTGGTGTCAACCAGGCTAGTCTTAGAGGGAAGGGCCACTGCAAATCAACACAAAGTTATTCTTAGTGATCATTTTTATTCTATGATTAAACATTTCAATCCTGATGACAAATCGCCCATTCACAGGACACAAGGGGACACTAAATGCTGAGTATAACAAAAATGTGAATCATATTGTACAGCCTTCCCAGATATTAACCAGACTAAACACCTACAAGAGATTCTAGAGCGACATGTTAGACAGCTCTCTGTACCATATTCAAAACACCAAATAATTTCCCCCAGCAGACATTTTGACTTTTGTCAACGTATTATGATAGTTATAGTGTATTTGTCATAGGAGGACCCAGAATCAATCATTTTTTCATAAATGCGATTTTCCAAAATGTCTTCTGAGTTAAAGTGTGATGGAACAGCATCTATAATGACCTCAAGGATTCTGTTGAAAAGAAGAGAACATGTTGGGAACCACTTAAACCAGCTACTGGTCCTCTAGGTCCAAATCTCTCTTTTTGTTTCGTCTTCCTCAATTTCACTGCATCCCAGGTGTAAATGAGTCCCTAATTGGACGGCTGGAATGGATACCAGCTGGGCCTTTGAACCTCAACGCTTAAAGATTAGCTTGTAACCTGTTGGGGGTGAGAGAGCGAGATGCTGAATGCAAAAGTAAGTAGAAGAAGAAGAAGGGTAAAAGGGAGAGAATGCTGTATAGTGAGATAAAGTGTTTTCAATTGAATTACTTCTCCACCAATGCAGCTGAGACCACTCACACACACACACACACACACACACACACACACACAGAGAGGCTTGCACACACGCCACTCTCCAGCTGCATGTTAAACCTAAATGCTTGAAAAAACCAAAGCCAATCAAATCTCCTCCTGGGTGAGAAGGCAGGTGTTTCAGCTGTGGTTGGCAGCTAATTTGGATGTGTGTGTTAGTGCATATGTGTGTGCACAAATGTGTGTGTGTCTAATACAGTGTGAGACTGTGCGGGAAAGCCACTTCAGCTGTCAGCCAGGCATCCCACGCACAGTGATCTTTCAGGGTCAGATCATCCACCGAGCACAGGCTCTGATTGGTTCTTGTGACCTGACTGTGTGGTAGTAAACCCCCCCTCCTCCTTCACACACACACACACACACACACACACACACACACACACACACACACATACACAGTGGTCTCTCCAATGTGTTTACAGTTTTTTTATCCCAAAGTTATGATTAATACAACTAGCCACAAAACACACACATGCTCTCTCTCTATGCACACAGAATTTAAAAACATAACTCTTTTTGGTTTTTTTTAAGGAGACAAATCAGCCCCACATTTCTACATAAATGGATGGAGGATTGGCTGGCCTGAGGGGGGCAGTGTAGCTCTGTGGTCCATTGGAAGACAAAAGGTAGAGGTGATAAGAGATGAAGATGCCCTCACCTTTTAACTTTCACCCTTTTTCTCAAAGTCTCACACATATTGTACATCTTCACAATAGGGCCCATGTGTCACTCTCTCAGCTTCTCATTCCCTTTTGTTGTTGCTGCCTTTGAGACCTCATAAGCTCTTATCTCAGAATACAGTGAAGAAAGATGGATCCTAAATATAACTTGTTGCGCATTCAATGACATTTGGTTCAAAAGAAAGAATTATAAAAGGTTGCATTCAGTTGATAGATGCACTGTGCTTCAAGGACAGACTTAAATACAGCAAGTGAATGGTAGTCATAATGGAGTGCTATACAGTATGTGCTATAACCACCTCTAGTTGAGATGTTTTCTGCAGCTCTCATATAACAGAAAGAGAGTAAAGAAATCTTTTTTCTTTACTCTCTCTCTCTCAAGTCTTTGACATGTGCTCAACTCTCAGCTGATTTATTTCTGACAACTGCAGCGAAGGCAGCATGTGTGTGTTTCAGCAGAGTGAGTAGGAGACACATAGGCCTAGAGGGCAGAAACAGGAGATGTCGGGGTACGACAAGATGCTTTCATATGCATTTGTGACAGATGTGCATGTAGAAAGCATGTCAAGGGTGCACACGCACCAGTGACCAGCTCAGCCAGGTGCATGCATGTTCAGTGTGAATATGTGTGTCAGTTGGTGTGTGGCGTAACCCTGAAGTCATGCGTTCATGCATGACAAAAAAGTGCATACATTCTCCTCGCACACAAGTACTATTGTTAGATTAAAATAAAAGTTACAGTTTTTGAGGAATACGCTTATTCGCTTACTGGTGGCGATTTAGATGAGATCCATACCATGCATCTGTATGGTAAGCACATTTGCATTTCCTAGGATTACTAGACAATCAGAGTAGGGCGGGTCATACCTTCATCATTAGCCTATAGCACAAACACTGGAAACGGGAAAACAATGAAATAAGCCTACCAGCACCTCTGAAGCTCATTAATTAACACATATACAATACAATACAATAATCAACTTATAAGGAGGACAATTTGCCATTTTTCAGGTAGTTATGTACTGGTTGGGACCAGTAACAACTGCTCAAAGCCATTAGTTTGGCACATAACCCCCTGCTGAAACTGCAAATTGCAGTTTTTACAATTTGGTTTTTGTACGGAAAAAACAAACAAGATATAATGTGTTAATTAGTGAGCATTAGAGGAGGTAGTCGGGGGGGGGTTGTAACTGTTTCCCCATTTCTCATTGGCTTCATATTCACTCTACAGACATGAGAGTGGAATCAGTCCTCTCTTTGAACTTTGCCAGAAAAGCAGTTAAAATGTCAATCTATTCCTTTAATCCTTGTGTTGTCCTCCTGGGTCACAATTGAAAATCAACACATTTTTGACACTTTTGACATTTGTGTCACTTATAGTGCCGTTTTTTTATAAACATTTTTGTTGCTTTTTTCGAAACAATGTTGACGTTTTGGGCACGTTTTTTTTTCCTACTACCAAGCAGGCCTATATACACCACTAACACCAACTTATTACCTCTAGTTTTACACTCTTTTTTTTTATTTATGGTCAATAAACCCTCATTCATATGAAATTGTATCGAATTTTTGTGTTAAAAAAGCAGGAATTCTGAATTATTTTGACTCATAAGTCACAGGCAGTTTATAGATAATTTTATGGATAGTCACAGACTGTCAGTTAAGACAGGTTAATGCTATAAAATTTAATAAAACACCCAAAGGTCAATGAAAGTACCGAGCTGATCCTAAGAGTGTTTTAAGGAACCATCCATCTGAGTTATTTTTGGGCAATTCGGTTGAAAGAAGCCCAAATTTCTGTTATAGAATCTTTGAAAATGACCCGAAAACAACAGAAGAGTTAAGTGCGGAATACGTGTTCTACTCTAACACCGTTTGGAGCCTGTCAAAAACTTTAGTACACACAGTATTATTTAAGTGAATTACAACAGTTAACTTTTGTCATCAATGTCAATGTCAAAAGTATTTACAGTATATTAAAACAACTGTGGTTGACCAATTTGCTGAACAAGGTAAAATATCAAATACAGAATTATCACATAAAATGCATTGTTACAAATAACATGGAACAACAAAACATTAAAGGTCCAGTGTGTAATGTGTTTAGTTATTCATTATCTAAAATGTGTTTAGTTGTTCATTACCTAAATCTGTGTTGCCTGTTCACAAACATGAATATTTACCACCACCATCAATTCCAAGTATTCCTTTTGGCTTGAAATTTTACATTTGCATTTGCATGAACTGGGGTAGACGCTCCATATTCATGCGCCATCTTGAAATACGTTAGCCGGTAAGGGACATACAGGACATACTGCTCCGCCTTTTGCATTTTCGCTGTCACATGATAAACTCACAGGGCTACTAATGCTGCTAATGGGTATCGTGTCTTTCCAGCCCCGGCAAGTTTGAAGAAGGAAACATGGAGGACCACACGTATTCAAAATCCAAATTTCAGGAACAGGAGTCTTCTTCTTCTTCGCCCAGAAAAAGGATATTAAAAAGAGCAAGAGACCGGCGTCATCAGAAAAAAACGTGAAGGCTACCGTAGCTGTAATACGTACTTTGAACTGCGTGGTGCGAGAGAGTTGATTGCGATATATGATCTCAACGCTAGATGGGAGAAGTTCCTACACATTGGATCTTTAAAAGTATATATAGTCTGCGCCTCTCAAATATTCATTGGAAGGCTATTCCAGAAGATGGGAGCACCCACCGCAAAAGCTGGATCCCCTCTACTCTGTGTCAGCAATATTCTTGTGTAGTAACAGTATTCTGTTCTATTCTGTTCAGTGTTCAGTTTTCTTTCACAACTTCATGTTTGTACATAAAACCACATTTTCACCCTTATGTGTTTATTGCCTCTTTTTTTATCTCAGTTATATGTGCAAATTAAAATTGTTCTTTATAATTCAAACAGCAACTTTTTAAATCTTATTTTGATGTTACAGTTGTTTTGATAATAGGTTTAGGTTATTATTTTTTGGTTGTATCACACGCACTTTCCACCAACCTCACTGGACACCATCAGCTTCTGTTAGCATTCAAATATACATTTATAAGTTGTAAAACCTGATACTGGAGTGTCTCAGAGCTCTAGTTTGTGCAGCAATGTATTGACTGGAGCCAAACAAAAATGAAGCAATATAATGATCCAGTCTAATGGAAGCATGCCCTGCACAGTAATTAACAATAAGCAAATTAATAGTCATGAAACTGATGGGCCTGGATCGGCTATTAAAGGTAAGGATGCTGAGGATCTTTCTGTCTGATCCCAGTTATCTGTTCTGAATTTAAATCCCTTGTTTTGAGAAACAAAAACAATCAAACTGGGCTGATTTGACCTGAGAAAGTTTTCCTTATTCGTAGTCAAAGCCAGAGGAAGAATTCATTTACTTACTTCAGTCATTGTCCTGTCATCAAGGGCGTAAATCCCAGGGGTGTGTCGGGGGGTGTCAGGACCCCCATCTAAGGGTTGCCCCCCAGAAATATCATTAAAACAATGCTGTGTATTGTAAATAACATAATGGTGTACCTTAAAATATCGGTGTAAGTAGTAAAACAATACAAACCCCAAAAAAAGCTTTTTAAGTTTAGGAACATTTTGAGTCCCCCCTCCCTTGCCTCACAGTGGTTTGGTCCACTGCCTGCTGTACGTCAGGATCTGCACTCGACAGTCTGAGTCACAGTCACATCGAGGTAGTGACAGGAATGTAGTAAGTAGGCGGTTCAAGGCTGTTTTATTCACATTAAACATCGGATGAAGTTTTTCTTTTCTCAAATAGAAATGATGCTGAGTAATTAATGAATTAGTCATGACAAAAAAGTTCGATATGTTAATGTAATGTAACGTTACCTAGCTTGTTTAATAGCTTGTTGGATAGAAATGCACCCACTACAACTAACGTTACCACAGCGATAGGCTTTAACATTATGTGTGTGAACTGATATTAGGGTTAATATTGAAGATCTACAGTTGTGTTTTGCTCAATATGAAGTTAAGTGGCTGATCAGTTAAATATATATCCTCTGTCCCAGACAAAACCTAATATTTATGTGGAGGACGCAAGATCATTTTATAATTCTAATATGACCACGTGGTGAACCTACGAAACTAACTCATATTTAGACATTTGACATTAAAGATTTGTTGTTGCCCAGATAAAATGACAGAGAAAAGAAAAACAGACATAAGATCCTTTTTCAGTAGGCCTACAACAAAATGCCAAGTAAGTACAATAATCCTCATATCAAGACAATTTGGTAACATCTTTATGGTATATCTGAGGAACAGGGAGACCAGGGACAGACAGATGTAGAGTCTCAGGGAGACCAGGGACAGTCAGATGTAGAGTCTCAGGGAGACCAGGGACAGTCAGGTGGAGAGTCTCAGGGAGACCAGGGACAGTCAGATGTAGAGTCTCAGGGAGACCAGGGACAGTCAGATGTAGAGTCTCAGGGAGACCAGGGACAGTCAGGTGGAGAGTCTCAGGTAAGTGTGTTGAGCTTCGTTCATATTTTTGGAGGTGTGTGGCTGTCAGTGTGAGCAGATGAGCTTTACCAGTGGCTCACTAATTTACATTATGATCAGCTAATTTAACAAGTGTACAAAAGTATTGTATTTCTTTTATATGGGGACACTTTATTATCATTATGTTTTAAGGTATTTTTGTGGCTTGATTATAAGCAACTTAAAAATAAATACATGGTTTTATAGAAGAATATTTTGGTCAATTTAGTGAGCTTTTTCATTGAATCAAGAGAAACACTGAAAAGAAGGATAATGGTACAGTCTCCATACTACACTAATGATAGTATTTAGGCTTGCCTCTGTGTACACGTCTTCTACGAGTATAATTGTGGCTGTATTATTTGTGTCCCCTTCAAAAATTGCTCTTCAGAAATGTTATGTTTATTGTCCCCCCCTACTGTTAGATCAGATTTAGGCCCATGCCTGTCGTGCTAGACTTATAAAAGTGTCTTGTATTGAATTGTGTTTCTATTCCGAGTAGTTTTTGATGTGTATTCCTCTGCAAGCACCCTACAGAGAGGATAAAGTCAGTAAAGGTATTTTTAAATCACTAAAGGAACGCTGACATGCTTATGCTTATCAGTTTTCACACCTCAAACATTATACCGTATGTTGCATCATGTTTTTTAAGTGTGCGCCTGTCTGTGCACACACGTGTAATGCTGCTTTAAACTTATACCATCATCATCACATAGGACAAATGTATGTGAGATCACACGCCTTCTGGTCATGCAGGGAACTTCATTTGTATTGGACAAGTATTTTCCACTGCTTCTCTGAGGCTTTTGGGAAAAGTTTGAAACCTAACCCCCTTGTAGCGACCCTGGGAGCAGCAAGTCCCTTACCCACTGCTAACAGGTACAAGAAGAAGGCTATTGAATTTGGGATGGTGATTGCGAAGAATTTGATTTTGCCTGTGTGGAAAATGGACTCTGTGCCTACATATGACCTGTGTTTGGGAGAAATGTCTAACACACTTCACTTGGAGAGACTGAGATACTAGAACGAAGATCGAGGCGATGTGTTCGAAAAGATATGGGACCCTGTACTGAGATTCTTTGAGGGGCAGGCTGCAGATGACATGACACCCTTTTTGTTACTTAATTTCCGACCATATTTGACCAAATTCTGATGTGCTATGTTCTGTTTGTTGTGTAATTGTATTATTTTTATGCTTTAAGCAATACACATATTTAAAGGTCCCATGGCATGAAAACTTCATTTTATGAGGTTTTTTAACATTAATGTGAGTTCCCCCAGCCTGCCTATGGTCCCCCAGTGGATAGAAATGGTGATAGGTGTAAACCGAGCCCTGGGTATCCTGCTCTGCCATTGAGAAAATGAAAGCTCAGATGGGCCGATCTGGAATCTTCCCTATGTGACGTCATAAGGGAAAAGGTTACCTCCCCTTTCTCTGCTTTTCCCGCCCAGAGAATTTGGCCCGCCCATGAGAGAGAGACATCATGGCTTGCAAACGAGCGAAGCATGGCAGTGGTCAAGGCAACACCCCCACCCTCCACCTTGCCCCCCCTCTCTCTCCTCCTCAATAGCATTTAAACCTACAGACACAGAAATGGCACATCCTAAGTAAAGCTCATTGTGGGACTGGCTCTAGTGGCTGTAATTCTGCACCAAGGCTGAATTTCGGGAAAGAGACTTCAGATACAGTATTAGGGGACCACTGAGGTCTATATAAAAGAGACTTCAGATACAGTATTAGGGGACCACTAAGGCCTATATAAAAGAGACTTCAGATACAGTATTAGGGGACCACTAAGGCCTCTATAAAAGAGACTTCAGATACAGTATTAGGGACCACTAAGGCCTATATAAAAGAGACTTCAGATACAGTATTAGGGACCACTAAGGCCTATATAAAAGAGACTTCAGATACAGTATTAGGGACCACTAAGGCCTATATAAAAGCATCCAAAAAGCAGCATGTCATAGGACCTTTAAAAAAATGTATGTGAGAGGAGGAGCAAGAAATGTAAGAGAGGGCATGTAACGGGGGAAAAATTAAGAGTTTCTATGTTTGTCTTCCCCACAGAGCAAAACATTTATGGCGGGAAAGATGGAATTGGTTTTAAGAAAATAAGTGAGTTTGGATGAGGATGAGTAAAGGGCAGCAGGTAGAGAGAGAGATGGCTGGATGGAAAAATGAAAGCTCATGGTGTGTTTCCCTCAGGGCATGGCCTTAGTTTCCTGTGATATCTCTGCAACATCGACCACACCCTGTACACCGGGAAGGGCCGGGAGTGAGTGCCTTTGGGCATTCCCTTGTGCAAGTGCAGGAACACATGCTCTTACATGCAAGTACAGGCATGCACACAAACTAAGCGGTTGTTTATTTTTGACTCATCTCCTTTTACATTTAAACAGTTTGAGGTCTGTTTTGTGTTCCCTTTGCGTTTGCTTTCCTTTTATGTGTTGGTTATGAGTGTATCAACTCTGTCTCCTCCTCTTCCACAGTGTGATGCTGGATAATTGTATGTGATTACAGGTGCACAGGGAAGAGCTTCAGAGCGCGACCCTATAAGTCTGCACCACAGCTCTCTGCGACCAACTGCGAGGCCCTGCGGTCTGGCCGGACACACGAGTAGCTGGCCAGCATGAGACGAGGCGGAGCTCCAGATTTGTCTGTCTGCTTTGTTGCTGCAGGGATGACACACAGCAGGTGCTAAGAGATCAAGCACACACATACACAAAGAAACTAAAACAAACAACAACAAAATCATAGACCCACAGACTCATCCACTAGCGCACAGCTTGAGCCTTTCATTTTGTATTTCTCTCTGCCTAGTCCACACAATGACCCTGAAATCATTGGGTATATTTCCCTTTTTTTCACTTCAATAGACCCGCTCTTTCTGCTTTCTCGCTTACTTTTCTTCATTCTCCTTCCATAAAAGAATCCTGAAAGCCTAGACTGGGATTTTCACACCCCTTTCTCTCTGCTTGACTCACTAAAAAGTGATCCCTCTCCGTGCCGATCCTCCCTTTCTCCCACTGGTGTTACACTTATTCTTGCATCCCTCCCTGTCTCTTTGAGTCCGCTACAGGTGTGACCTAACTCCTTACAATTCCCTCTCCATTTCCTTACCCGCTCCCTTTTTTCACATGAAAGGCTTTTTGCTACCCTCAGCTCACCCTCATTCCTGCTCTTTCTTCTCAGTGAGCCCTCGCCCTCTCTTTTAGCCCCAGGAGATAGCTTGGATAACAGGTGGAGCCACTGGTTTTGGGGGATCAAGTTTCCATCTGCCTGAAATGCAAGAATGCAGCATCACCTTGGGCCAAAAAGAAACCACACACACACACACACACACACACACACACACACACACACACACACACACACACAAACACAAAGAGACAACCCATCCTGTGAAGCCGTTGTAAGTGAGTTTGATTAGAAAAGTGGACTCCTATTCATTCAGTTCATATATAATAATGTGCATACATGAATGAAAGCACACAAGACAACTCAGACAAAGCTCTTTTCACGTCAAATCAGCATCTTTAGGTTCCACATGGCCTTGCTATAACATTATGGCAACAACAAAAGCCTCAACACGAAGGACATCATATAATCCCTTTATGTTTCTATACACAACAGAGATGTATGCGGTATTGATGGGGACTGTGCACTCTGACTGCAGTAGGTATGGCACACATGCTGTGTTGAAGCTGTATTCATATATAGCAGCCATGATGGTAAAAGAGCGGTTTCCAAAAGAGTTCTAAAAGCAACGAGAATAAGCAATTGATGCTGTTAGTCAATGTCCCACAGCTATGCTTTAAAATCTCTGTCTTTCTCTGTCTGCAACCACTTTCCCATTGTGTGTATCCTCCCAGCACTCCACTGCTATGACAGGTCAGTTAATATTGACATTATCTCCCTCCACCATAATGACAGCTCGAGCTGCAGGAAGCCCCTCATTAGCTCTGCATGGGTCTGTATGGGTGTGTGTGTGTGTGTGTGTGTGTGTGTGTGTGTGTGTGTGTGTGTGCTGGCAGCATTGTGTTGATTACCACGACAGAAGTCATTAGCCTAGTCAAAACAGGTGTTAAAGAGACAGGGGATAGTACCAATGTTTGCCTCTGCAAGGATAACAGAGAGTGGTGTCATCGTTCAGCCCAATCAGAGAGACCTCTACCGAGGTCAGCTCGCCGCTGCACTGCGAGTGTTTGTGTGTGTGTGTGTTGGACGGAGAGGAGAGAGATTTGTCGAGCAGATGTAGCTAGATGCTTTGAGATACATGCCCATGCACATGTCAGGATAGATATCCATCTGAGGTGCACTTGCACAAATATTGTGTGCACAAATGTGTGGGTGTGTGCGTTTGTAATTATATGTGTCTCTCTCTCTGGATGAGAGGCTATAACTGGATGCTTTGGTGATAGCAAGCAGAAGATGGATGGAGGGAAGAAAATGCAGTGGTAATTGTACTGGATACACAGGTAATTGGAAGCTAAATTGGCTTCAGAGTTAGAAACTGTGAGCACTCAGTCAGTCTGTGTATTGGAACCAGATAACCGTGTGCATGCGTGCGTGCGTGTGTGCCTGTGTGCGTGCATGCGTTTTGAATGACAATTAGGAACTGGACATGTTACAAAACAATCCGAATAATGTTATGCAAAATGAATGCTTGAAGAAATGCCTCCAAGCCACTGTGGGTTTCATTTCAAAACTTGTTTTATTAACTTTGACATTTATTGGCATTTATTTTACTATACTTTGTGTGTGCTCTCATGAGTTCTTGTTAAAAGACCATGGGTATGACTGTTATTAAAAAATTTAAAATAAAATATAAAAAAATAAATTCCCATGGGTAGGCTATGATGGATAACGGAATGGAAGGCGAATGGAACTTGCTCAGGAAGAAACTTCGGTCATGTCTGTATATGTATATATACTAGGGCTGTCAAACGATTACATTTTCTTAATCGCAATTAATCGTTGAATTTCTATTGCTATTTCTATTTTTTTATCACATGATTAAAATTCTATTATTTTGCATTTCAGAACTGTTTTTAAGTACATATTAACAATGGAAAGCAATTCTTACCAGTGTATCTTGATTGGGAATCAAATGAATGTAAAGAAAATTACTTTATGAACTTGATTTTAAGATTTGTATTTGTTTATTATATATTTAATCTAGTCACACATTTGGATCTAGAGTCAATATTAGGGTTGGGTATTGTTTGGTTTGGATACCGGTGCTAAAGCGGTACTTTTAAAACAGTACTGATAGATTACTGTGAAAATATGAATGTTTTTAAGATGAGGCACATGTGACTTGATCACCCTAAATTATCAGCATTTTATTAATTATCACTCGAGTTAACCCAGGCAGCATATCATACACACAACACATGTTAGTCTTGGTTCTGTGATTTTTAGCTTTGAGTTGTTTTCTTTTTATGAATAGTAACAGGGCTGAGTGGGTAAGTTGTATTTTATATGAATAACTGAACAGAATTTTTAAACTTTACTTCAAAATCATTACTTTTTACAGGGGGTTTTATCAAATAAAATCTAACCTGATACACCAGAGGGTAAAATATGGACAACTTATTACCTCCAACATGGATGGAATTTTCTTTCAATTTATGATTCCGGTCAGTTCTGAAGAATATTTTCCCCTGCAGCTAAATGTGTTAAAATGCTGCTTACATTCATTCACATAACATTACTGCAATATCTGTGACCTGCCTCCATTGGAACAGGACAAAGACTGGAGGAAAGTAAATGAGACAGCTTTATTAGAAATGTGGGATCATAGATGAAAAAATACCTTGCTCAAATTCAAGGGCACTACACAAAGTGGGACAGAAGGCTCTTTAAAAAATATCATTGAAGTAACTGTAGGGTGATGTGAAATGGTTCGGGTGGAGTGAGGGTTTGGTGAGCCAACAGAGTCTCGGTCAGAAGACGTCAAGTGATATGGATAGGGTTGGGCATCGAGAACCGATTCCTACTTGGAATCGTTTCAAAAATTACGATTCCAGTAGAATTGTTTCTTTATTTGAATTGTTTAGAGGATTTGGTTCCCAATTTATCATGCGCAAGTTTTGGTTTCCGAAGCGGCCAGGCGCTTGTTGTGTTGCAGCCTTGGAGCACATTAAGCAGCGCTCTAGTGTGGCTTTATTTTACATTGAAAAAGCCCTGTAAAACTGCAAACCACCATTGAATCAAAATAAAACTTTCCTCTTATTTGTGAAAATAAACATTTGACCTGTTTCAACTCCACCCCTCAAAGAATTGGAATCGAGAATCGATAAGAACCGGAATCGAAAGGAAGAATCGGAATTGGAATCAGATCCGTTAAAATCCAAATGATGCCCAACCCTATATATGGCGTGATGAATAAGAGCAGGGAGAAGACAGGGTTTGATGCAACACCAGTGGTATTTTATTTTCTTATCCTTCAAGGTAATTTTAATTCATTGCATTCATGTTTGTGTGCTGCATAAAAGGATAACAAAGAGATAATACAATTAGCCTAGACAGTGGTCAATCAACACAAATTAAACAGATTATACAAATGAACAAAAGGAGATGATTCGAACAAGCAATCTTTCCACAAGGCTCATGGCACGTCTGGCAAACAAAAGAATCCAGTCAGCAGTGCACAGGTTAGCAAAGTGACAGTAAATCATGACAAGGTATAAAAACACAATCGAAATGATAGAGTGACTCACGTTAACTTATGAAGACGCTTATGAGGATGAGACAAAGGCTTCACAAACAATTTATAGTCAACAGGTGAGGTGGTTGTGGTCAGGTGGCAGGTGGCAAAAGTATCCTCCTGTTTCTGACTGGCAGATTCAACACATTCATACCCCGCTTACACGTACATGGTTATTTTGAAAAACTGAGACATTTCCCTTCGTTTTGTGCCCTTCGTTTACATGCAAACGGAGAATTCGCCTCTGAAAACAATTCTTTCTAAATACTCTGGCCGGAGTGGAGATTTTGGAAAACTTCGTTTGCACGTTTGCATGTAAACTGAGACAAACGGAGGTTTAGGCAGAGGAAGTGAAGAAGAGAAGAGAGAGGAAGTGATTCATTGCTGTTGTTGCTATTTTCGGGATTCTGATTGGCTAACGTGGGCTTGAGCTTCTTGTTACACTGCCACCTACAGGTTTGTCATGCTCTTGACGGCATTGACGGCATATATACACGGGTACATGTGAACGAACACTTTTCTGAAAACTGACAGCTATGCAGAGGTTGAAATGTCCGTTTATGAAAATAGCCAGCCACGTGTAAACGTAACATCATTCCCGAAGTGAAATGAAAGTGCGAAAATGGAATGGAAGGAATATTTTCAATCATGGTTGCAAACATATTGTAGACTGTTAACATTAATGGACAAAGCATCCAGTTCGGCGAAGAGCTGCAAATGTGGAAGTGCCTTAAACCTGCATTCTATTTGAATTCCAGCAGGGGGCGACACGTGCGGTTGCAAAAGGAGGTCGGTTTCTGTAGAAGTCTATGAGAAAGTGACCCACTTCTCACAGGATTTATTACCTCAGTAAACATTTTCATAATGAGTTTATGGTCTCAATCGCTAGTTTTAAGTCTTCTGCAATATGGTCTTGTTGATTTTAAAATCGGCGATAAAGCAGGGGGTGTTTTAGGGCGTGGCTATGATGTGATTGCCAGTGAAAGTGTGTAACGTAACGTAGAGTGTAAGCAGCAGTCTATAGCTCCTCTCTCACTCCTCCCTCTCGTCTAAAATCGTCACATCCGCAACCAGGATGGCTGGGCCCGCAACAGCAAACTCGACGACTCATAGCAGATCTCCAGAAACCAATGGGTGATGTCACACATGCTCTGTCCATTAATATTATACAGTCTATGGTTGCAAACAAATGAAAGTAAGGGACCGTTTGGTATTTATGGAATGGACCACCGGAGGAAAATAGGGGAGGGTCATGTCTTTTTATTCTTTGTTGAGGGGAGGGTCATCCAATTTTGTTTAGTTTAGGGAGGAGGGTCACCCAACTTTTGTATTCATGAGAACAGCAACATTTCAAAGTGTCTTGTTTGGTGCATATTTATCCATGTAGCTCCATGTAGCTCTCTCAGTCTTGGCCCCTATCGCTAGCAGATGGGTCCCTCCCTATTTAGTCAGCCAGACAATTTGAACCTTTTGGTCCCGGTGATATTATATATATATAAACGACAGCCTTTTCAAGGCATTTGAGAGGGAAGGAGTGGTAGCATGCAAGCTCCCAAATTGACGCTCGTCTGAGAAATGGAGTTTTGGATAAGCTTTGGCAGCTTTACCTATTTGCTAAAATATACAATGACTGAGGAAGCCTAGTGACGAGTCCATAGCAACCAGTGTTGAATTACCCAGTGTGCTTTGCTGAATGGTCTCAATGTTTTATTGTTTTATGTGAATACTAGTTTACTAAATGAGTAACTTAGTATTTGAAGTAATGCAGTAATGCAGGAAGTGTGCATTTAGTTTCCATGCTTATTGTGTTTCCACAACAATGTTAGTGAGTAAATCTACTGAAATGGCCACCACACCATAACAGAGGAGTGTGATGTGTAAGTCACATATGTCATGGCTGTAAAAAAAACAATGGTTATCTGTATGTCTTTGCCAGGCGTAAACTAGTACAGAAGGCATCAATAAATATTTGGGGAGGGTTGCTGGTGAAGGGAGTGTCAGGTCTATTTTGACTAAAGGTCCCAAAACTCCTCTGGTGGCCCCTGAAATAAATAACGAACAGTCCCTAACAAGAAAAAAAAAACATAGATGTGTCTGAGCAAGCTTTAGAGATTGTGATGGTATCGTAGTAGCTGGCAGACATCCAATTTGTAGGATTGGTCTGTAACTGTCTCCAAACACGTTGCTGCCTGGTTGCTGCTTACGTGGTGTGGAGGTGACTAAAGGGCCAACAAGAAGGCCAAGATCCAAAGACCACTGGGCGGAATGAGATGGAGGAACAGGTGAGCCAGGTGTGCGGTTGCTGAATCTTTTGCAAAAAAATTTCAGGGGAAATGCAGAGTTTGACAGGGGAGTTGTTGCAGAGTGTTTGGTATTGCTCAGTCAAGCAAAATATGGTGAAGACACGAGCAGCAAGATGGCTGACATATAGAAAACAATTAAAGGCCTTGCTGGTGCCACTACACTGGGTTCTTGGTTACATTTGTGACAGAAATATGGATAAGTGACAAATCCAAAATAAAGTTAGGGTATTGGGTCACCTCAAGCTGTAAGAACAGCTTCAGTGCACCTTGGCATAGTTTATATAAGGAACTTCACTGCAGGGATGAACCATTCTTCCAAAAGATGTTCCTCACTGTCACTCCAAAATCTCCCATAGGTGGGTTGAGATCGGGGCTATTGCTGATCAAACTTCTTTTTGCTAAGTGTTAAGAATAAGACACATTTGTGCTCAGAGCAGGAAAACCCAATCAGACAAGGATTCACCCTGCATCTGCCATATCGTTCATTCTTTAAAACATCCTGGGATTTTACTCAGTGATGTTATTCTACAAAAACACGTGATTTTCATTTATTTTTTATTTTTTTCATCTATATTTCCACCAGCAGTTAACGTGTTAAATTAACATCAATGTAATATATTAATATATAGGACATTGACTCAAATGTTCATATCAAATGCAAAAAGTAGCTAAAACTACCCTCTGAATTACTCCTATTGCTTCAGAAAATGTATTATTTGTCATGACCAATGGTATTTTGTACGCTCAGTCTCATGTATCAGAAGATGTGTGATCACCTCTGTTTCTGTACTACAATCATCTAAGAGCTCTCTTACATTTTATAGATGAGACACACCAAGCCGATAATTGGCCGTCGGACCGTCTGGCGAGGTCAGTGACTCGAGTCTGTTCGGTGTGTTCCGTGCCGTCGTCCGTCCGAGGAGCCGTCGGCCTTCATTTTGGCCGACCCGACATGTTCAGTCGGAGACAGGGCAGTCGGGACTTGCCCGGAAATGGCGAGCGGATGAACCGCTCAAAATCTGAAGAAAATCTTTTAAACTGACCTTTGTCGATCTGAAATTAAGACAGATTCAGAAAATGTTTTCAGAAACACGTTTTGGTGAAGTATTTTAGTACAATATGAGATCGTATTCTGAACAAGCCGCTGTGAATTTCCGGAGAAAAAAACCCCACGTGACGCGTTTTTTGGGGGACAATATAGAGTAGCACCGCCTGCTGCTATGGAGACGTATTACGTTTCGCGCACGCACAGAGCGTACGCTCAAGTCGGCGTCGCCTCAGTGTGTTCTGAGACATTTTTTGGACCTCGGGGACCCGACTGATCAGTCCGACTGCCTTTTCTGCCCACGGTCGGCCCGTCTGGTTGGTGTGTCAGGGCCTTTAGAGAACTTTTAGGTTGAAAGGGTTTGATAGATAACTTTTATTCTGAAGTATGCAAGTAGGCATTTCACTTAAAGGAACTCGGCGACTTATTGGGACTTTAGGTTATTCAGAGTTAGACAAGTCGATACATACCCTTCTCATCTCCGTGCGTGCTGTAATGCTGTCTGACGCCCCCAGCATTAGCTTAGCCTAGCACAGATCATGCAGGTAACTGGTTCCAACTAGCCGACTGCTCCGAATAAGTGACAAAATAACGCAAACATGTTGCTATTTACAGGTTGTGATTTGTATAGTCACAGGGTGTACAAATAATGCCATCACCACCAGTCACGTTCGCTACTAACTAGCTATTCACATTGGTTTTGTTGACAGAAGGAACTGTGCTTTTCGGTGTTGCGCTAATCACTCCGCCCAAGTAGCAGTGCTTCCACTTTCTGAGAATATAGTTCCCACTTAGTATACGGTTAGAATATGGCTGTGTCTCATGTGACCTTATTATTTGTACACCCTGTGACTATACAAATCACAACATGTAAATAGGAACATGTTTGCGTTATTTTGTCACTTATTCGGAGCAGTCAGCTAGTTGGAACCAGTTACCTGCATGATCTGTGCTAGGCTAAGCTAATGCTGGGGGCGTCAGACAGCGTTACAGCATGCACGGAGATGAGAAGGGTATGTATCGACTTGTCTAACTCTGGGGCTTACGGTGAATAAGCTAAAGTCCCAATAAGTCGGCGTGTTCCTTTAAGTCCAAAATTTCAATGTTAGCAGTTGGATAAATGTGGGTCCTAGGGACTGGAAATGCAATAGCATGTGACTGACATGAGGAATCTGTATTTCTTAAATCCATCTTTTATTGAGTCTTTTCCCATTAATTTGTATAACTTTTAAAATAGTTCTGATTGGATTTTAATCTTTTAATGTGGAATCCAGAGAAACCCCTGAGGTTTGGCACTGCAGACTTAGCGGAAGAACATTTTCATGGAAACTAGTAGCATCATTTACTGGAAACAGAAAGTTGGAAGCCAGTTTCCAAATGAGCCTAGATGGAAAGGTAAATGGATGAACTGAGGTGAAGGTGCTTGAGGAGAATGTGTTGGGGACAGCTAGCTAGCTGGCGTGGTGAGACTATTTGGCCACTCAGGGGATGGGAAATCTGCCTCTGAGGATTTATTGAGGCAATAAAAGATAAGGTCACTGTGTTGTAGGCTTTATTATTAATGTACCATTTAATGACCCTCACCATGGAAGAAACTAGTTTATTAGTAGTACTAAGATATAGCTCCAGGCAGTTATTTTGTAATGGAGCATGTGTGTCGCTGCATCAGAGAGTTCCTCTTCAGTAAAATAACAGTGAGTTCTTTGAAGTAATTAAGGTGCCCCCCCACAAACACACACACACACACACACACACACACACACACACACACACACACACACACACACATTAGCCTACTGCCTTCCCAACTACTTTGACACAAATTCTCCAATAAGTAATATAATAACACAACTAATCATGTGGCTTCCCTAAAAACTATAAATGGTTGACTGGTTATGTAGTTTGAGAGGAAATGTGCAAAAAAACAAACCAACAACTTACAGACACGTTGTGGGGGGCTTGGGGGCGCCGTCCACCATGCTCGCAGTGCTGGCATTGGTCCCGCCCCCTGGTTCGGACTGTCCAATAGGAACAGCGGGAGCACTCAGCTCGACCAATCAGCAACAACGGATGATAGTGAATGGAAGTTTAGTTTTTGAGTTTGGGATAGATCGAGGGAGAGATTAACGGAGAGGCTGAGCAAGAGAATGGGGAAATTAGTGGACAAAGTAAATTCAGGCTCTTAAATATCAACGCTTTACTTTCGCAAAAGACCGAAAACGCAGTTGAATAAGGCAAAACAAGAGCCCTCTCTCTCCCCCAAGTCTGTGTTGAGGACGGTGGCAGGTGTTCAGTTGAGGGAGACGCATCGCCTCAGTCAGCTCCCCAAGCCCCAACAGGGTGCTGGAGACGGAGAAAAACGGCTAAAACCCCGCTAACTGTAGCCAAGAACTCCCGTGAGTATGAACGGATAACGATAAAACATTTTTAAGTAACGGTTTCTTTCGTCGGATGGACTGTTTTTGGAGGACCGTTGAAGACTGGATGAAAAAGCGAAAGGCTCGTGTCGCAGTAGCAGCAGTGAGAGTAATATAACGTTACAGTCTCTGTAACGGCCGTTTGTTCAGTTCAAACACACTGTTACTTTGGCTTGTACTAGCTAACGTTAACTCTTCGCCGGTGAATGTACAGAAAAGAAAAGAAACTATCAGTTGTTGCTGAGAAACTTGTAATGCGTCTATGTTTTTTTTGTTGCTTTTTTGCTAACCTGTTGTGTCATTTTTCCGTGTAATCCGAGACCCAGCGCATTACGGCAAGTTAGCCTATCGGGTATCCGAGGCAAGAGCACCCCATTTGGAAGAGTGGTGAATACTCGACGACTTGTTTAGTTAACAGTTAATTAGGATTTCTAACTTTAGATAACAAGCGGCATCCCATCACGCTTCTCCATCACCACACTTGGGGGGGAATTAAAAGACTATCTGTGCAGTTTGTTTGCACTAAAAAAAAAAAAACAGGGGTATTAACAGTAACAATTACTGGATTGATTTTTAGAACACATACACACACACACACACACACACACACACACACACACACACACATTCAGGGAAAATTATGGATGGATAGTTTACGTTTTTTATTGCTTCTCTGTTATTACGACCACTCTCTAAACAGCTAAATGATCCGCGGGACAAATCCCCGGTAAAGACATTAAAACAAGCGTGGATTTGAGGTCGATGGCAGAGAATAAGCCGATAAATCTAAAACACTTAAATCTATTAATTCCTTGCTCTGATCAATCCGAAAATGAGGTATCACAGGACGCAGAAACACACGGACTCCGCCACAGCACTTAGAGATCACCGTGCCGTTACACCGTAAAGCCAGACACTAGTGAGGGGAAAGTATTTCTGTTGGTGAGGCGAACCCCCCTTCCTCATTCTCCCGCTGCCTGCTGAGTTTTGGACACCGGAGCTAGAGAGTCAAGATCGGGGAGCTTTCCGGCAGCGACAGCGGTGAACTCCCGTAGCTCTGAGCTTCGCTTCACCGGGAGCGCGGAGCCGAAACCCGTTTCTCTCTCCGCTCCGACTTCTTCCCACTCGTGCGCAGAGCAGAGAGAGAGAGTTGCAGCAGCAAAGCACAAGCGGACACTGACACTGCTGGTCCCCTCTCCCGCATGATTAAACCGGAAATTTGCTGCCCTACGAGGTCCCCGGAGCGTGTGGAGGGACCCGCAGCAGGGAGCCGGCAGAAGATGACGGGGATGGGGACAGGGACGGCCCGGAGTGGGAGCCGGTGTCAGCCTCTTTTTCTCCTGCTCCTCCTCGGCAGCAGCTGCCACATGTTGCACGGGCAAGGTAAGATCTTTACTCCCAGGAGTCCTGGGTTCAAATGTCAGATATTGCACTAAAGAATATTAATATTCATATATGTATTTAGATCTATTCCTACTGTTAGTATTTAAAGGGTGGCACTGTACTGTGCATTGTCTTAAAGCACTTACTGACAGACTCGTTTGTCACTGGGACCATGGTAAACAGGGGACAAGTGAGATGATGACTCCTAAACTGGAAACAAGGGTGTGATTTATAAGACCAAGTATAACTGCCTGCCTGTTTGGGATGTGTCCCTGCACGAGGGTAATACAAAGGGGGGTGTTTTTTAGGCCAACCACAAAGTTTTTCTGTAAATTAACTCAGGTTGATTGTGGGGGAGGTACCTTCTATAGTGCATGGATAAATTATTGTTATTGTTAGGATGCATAGATTGTAGGATGATGATTGTAGGATTAAGGTATTGAGGATGGGTATGGGGGGGGGATGGGGGTTACAGTTTCTAAGCATCGATAATCCCCCTCTCAGTCAATGACCTGCTTAACTACAGGTCTTAATTTGGCACAAACACATGCAGCTGCACATATTAATTGAACTTTGTTTAGCAGTGTTGACCCTTGTTGTGCTGCAGGTGTCTATATCAAGCCGTGTGACTTGTGGTTGCAGAACATTTATTCATTGTTGAATGAAGACGCATATGCTGATGTATCGATTCATGACCAAAGCTGTCTGTCGAAAATGTGTGTTTTGTTTTGTTTCCAGCTCTAGAGAGGAGGATGAAGAGAAATTGTGGATATTTGTGTTTTTGTGTGCATCTGTGTGTTTTTTGTATGTGTGCGTGTACCTCGCGGGATCATGTCAGAGTGCCAAAACAAAAGCACAGAAAAGGTCAGGCTGGTGTCGGCACACAGTTTTCTCTGGGTCACAGATGGCATGGCGTGCTGAATGAAAGGCTGAGACTTGGGGGTTATGTGGAGGAGGGGTCTTAGGAATGTCTGTGCATATATTTGTGTGTGTGTGTGTGTGTGTGTGTGTGTTAGAGGTGGGGGTGAGCTATTTGTGCGCATGGAGAATGTGTGTGCCGTTTAAGTGCAGGAAGGTAGAAGAGGAATGAGGAGGGAAAGAAAGTCAGGAGGGAGAGGGGAGTGGCAGGCAAAGTGGGTGAGAATAAGAAATGGAGGCGGGGGGGTAGAGAGGGAATGCGGCGCAACATGCTTGTCACTCAGAAAGCGGTGTCTGCAGTTCAATCGATGATGACGGTATGACAACACCTCTGTGTGTGTCAAAAGTTGCTCTCCTCTCCTTTCTTTCATCACACTCTCACTCTTCCCTCCTAGGTGTTGAGGAGGAGGTGGGAGACGGAGCGATGGTGTGGCTGCACAGTCAGCTCCTTTCGTTCTCCTTCTAATGTCAAGGTCTCAGCACCAGCACCCAAGTTACCACACCCCTCAGACACACCAACCTCTTCCAGCTGTCTTGGCTCAGGGGATGGGGGGGGTGCCCTGCTGCGAAATGTCTATACCTCAGGATGGCTGGCAGGAGTTGTGTTATATGCGTGTTTGCTGGGGTAGGGGGTGAATTAGAAATTAGTGAAACAGATGCAGGATGGGGTTGGTGGTGGTGGTGGAGAGGGGGCGGGGTTATTGATTTGATAAGCTGTGCCAGGCGGCCAATCGAAGGCTGCAGATTTTCCAGGTTCCGACCCCTCTATCCCCAGCATTTATTAGGACGTTTTATTTTAGGAGGAAAAGGATGAAATTCATGAGCCAAGGTTGATCCTCCTGATCTCTCCACGCCCCTCTCTCTCCCTCCTCCCCCTTCTGTCCCTCTCCCTTTCCCTCTCTCACTCTCTCTCCCTCGCTTTCCCTCAGTCAATCGATGCCCACACCCCTCCTCATAAATGTGAGGCTTTATATGAGCCAACTCTCGTCTCTGGGAGCACATTTAAATAAGCTCATCGATCTTTCATTTTAGAGTTTAAGTGACGGCAGCATTTTACTGTCTCTCTCCTTCTCTCCCCCCCTCTCATCTGCTCACCTCTCCACCCTCCCTTCTTTATTCATAACTTATTCCTCCGCCCCCCCACAGCCTCCCTGTCACTGAGTGGGTCCTGCTTCACAGCTGCTTGACTGATTCACATTTCCGGCACGATATAGACAGAGCCTCATTCCAGATACATTTATATTCTAACTGAGGTCAAGAATGGGTCACATTTAGTGTCTTTCAAAATGCAAATTATACTGTATATCACTAACAGAGTCTAGAATGTGTCATTATCTTGCCGACTGTTCATGATTTTCTGAAAATAGCCTTGTTGCATTTGACAGCCATGGAGATTTTCAACATCATTTTCAAACATTTTTAGAAACCCAAATCACAGAGGACCGAATAATAGTTATGCAAATGACATTAAAACATGAAAATGTTCAAAGTCAGAAGGGGTTCACATAACAACAGGGATATGGACCATTAGGTTTAAAATACATGAAGAATGATTTTGTCCAAGTTGCTGATGTGGATAATGATAATGGTTGATAAGTAGCCAAAATGTAATGGAAAAATACTGTTGGTTGTCATGATTGCTAACCTTGCCCAAGGTAAATGCCTTAAAATGTGGCTCGAGCAGCCCAGCTGTAAAACCATTGCACTTCTTTCTTGTCTGAAAAAGAAATCGCAGGTCACAATCTTTAGCGCTCGTACTAAAGTTTAGTTTCTTTCCATGAATTAAGAAGTTTTCTTCTGCTTCAACTAGGCCAAGCAGGACTTGCAAGACTTGCATCACTATGCTGACCCACTTAGTGGATCTATCAGTGTGATTAGGCTTGATATGACGCATGTCATTGGCTCAACCAAGCCAGAGCTTGATGCTGATTTGACCAATTGGCATGCGTAAGTGAATTGAGGTCACTGACAGGACATTTAGATGGTGGGCTGTGGGCTGGAAGAGTTCTGAGCATGATGTCAAAACCCAAATCAAATAGACTAGCATGCAGCTTTACACATGTGCACACATACATACACACAACATCCTTCTCTCTCATCAGTGTCAAACAGTTAACGCACACGTGCAAATTTGCTTAACCATGTTGTAATGAGGAGAGGGTAAATGAGAAGCCTTGTCTAACCGATTATCATCCTCCACGCTGCACAACCATACCATGACTTTTCTACCTCTCTCACACTTGTGAATCTTATGTCTGTCTTCACATTTACATTACGTGCAGCGTTTGCTCGCAGGTCATAAAAAAACAATATTTTTAGAACAGTGAAGCAATTTGTATAAAAGGCGGTTTGACACCAGAAGTATTGTAGCACGCTCCATTACTTCAGCATGCCACCTTAGGATTTTGATGTATTTTAAACTCTACTGCTTGTTACAAAACAGTTATACACATGTTCTGTCTTTGCCCACAGACACAAATTTTATCCCACATTTAAGTAGTTTCAATTTTGGAGGCCTCAGGAGAGACTTTGCTGTCTGATGGATTGTGTGTGTGTGTGTGTGTGTGTGTGTGTGTGTGTGTGTGTGTGTGTGTGTGTGTGTGTGCACGTGTATTAGAGAAGGAGAGCAAGCAGTTGAGTTGAAGACAGTGCAAATGTGTGTGTGAGAGTGCGTGACAGACGTCAGATTTGTCGGGTCTAAGAGGAAGTGAGGTCCCTGGTCGACTCCCTTATTTCCTGTCTGTCAGGAGGAACAAATCACCACACTTCCACAGCCACCTGACACGTTATGTGCTGTGAGTGTACGTGTCTGTGTGTTTGGGAGGGAGCGAGATGTGTGTGTCTGCCTATCTATGTGTGCAGACTACATACAGTATGTATTGCTGGCGTGTGTGTGTGTGTGTGCGTCAGGTTGATGCCTACCCTCTATCAGTCCTAAGTGTTCTCACAACAGAAGAAGTGGCAGCTATAGAGAAGCAGCCGGAATCTCTTGATGGAAAATATTCACGTGTGTGTGCGTGTGTGTGTGTGTGTGTGTGTGTGTGTGTGTGTGTGTGTGTGTGTGTGTGCGTGTGTGCGTGACAAGCTGTCACTGAGGTAATTATTAAGAGGTCAGTTGGATCATGCTTCCCACTCCATCAGTGTCACTACGAGTGGTCAGTTTAAAGCACAAAATATTAAATATAAGGTTAAGGTATAATTGCCAAAAGCTTTATGTGTGTTTTAAATGTCTACACACGTGTGTTTCTGCCCAGTCAGAATGGTTTCCCATCTTCCTTTATAAGAGTTCTCCTCAAAAACATCCCTCAGAGCTTTGAAATATGAGCCTTGTGGGATACACTCT
This sequence comes from Sander vitreus, assembly GCF_031162955.1. Lineage (NCBI taxonomy): Eukaryota > Metazoa > Chordata > Actinopteri > Perciformes > Percidae > Sander > Sander vitreus. The sequence goes on along the minus strand of NC_135856.1, from coordinate 9,832,503 downwards.
GGTCTCCTTCTGCCTTCCTCTCTGTCTTGCTTCTTTTTGCTCTTCATTTTTTTGTATTTGTCCTTAAGGTATTGCTCCTCTTCTTTTTGGTTTCTCATTCTGTCTTTCCTCCTTGTTTCCCCATAAGGGACCAAATAATCTATTACTGCAGGCCACACAGGTGGAATGGAGGCTGTTTTGCTGTTTAGGCCTTGGTGTTTATTATGTGAGATAGGGGGAGGAGGTTGCTATTGATCTGCTGTCTGTACGTGTGTGAGCAGCGAGGGAGGCGGTATAGCACAAAAGCTTATCTTGTACTTTTCAAGATGGTCCTACAGCGAGACACCGAAATAAAGCAGAACGCTTGCAAAAACATGAACTTATTGATTGACTGAACTGTAAGACATCACTAAGAAAAAGACAGACACTTATCGAGATTGGCAGACAAACATAATGATAGGAGAGATAAATGCATGTGTTCACACAGATTTCCAACTATTGTTTGTTAACTGAAGTGTAGGCAAAGTTAAAATCCATGATGTCGGCATATAGTGGCTCCACTTAGACTGTTAGGCCGGCTTCACACTGGCTGCGTGGTGTGAGCGTATCAGCTGTACGGCATGTCCGTTTTTATTTTGGCTATGTTAACAGGTTAGAGCTTTCACACTGCCTGCGTGACACGCACGTCAGAAAATGCGTGCATGCTAGAAATAGGACAGACGCCTATTTTTCATGGAAGCGTTTCCAGGCAAAATAGAATACAAAAACATGTTTATATGTCATTTTGACACAAATACATATTAATAAATGACATTTTGATGTTTGAAAGTCTCTAGGTTTTGACATAAATGCAGATATAAATGTAATTTAAAAAAAAATTATCGATTTTCAAATATTGCACCTGTCAAAACAGAACGAAATATCCTGTAGCCTATTTTGCCGTCAATACTGCCGACGTTGTCTTTGCTGTAATCAAATCAGTATATATTTATGTTTAACATGAAGTATACTACTGCTTGAGTGCATTTTATCAATGGGAAACATACATGCGTACACGCAGCCGCCACGCAACTGACATGCAACAGAAACGCCACGCTCACGCCACGCTCACGCCACGCTCACGCCACGCTCACGCCACGCAGCCAGTGTGAGGCCGGCCTTATTAAATTAACACTTGCAACAGAAATGAGTGGCCACCTGTAATTAGGTTTAGTCTCGTATATGTCACTCTTTGACATTCATGGCGGGATTTGTATTGAGCTGAACTGTTAGTTGATCGACAAAAGTTAATCAGCAACTATTTTAATAATTGTGTTATTAATAATCGAGTCATTTTGTTAAAAAAAAGACGTTTTCTAGTTTTGGCTTCTAAAATGTAAAGGTGTGCTACTTTTCTCTGTATTTTATACATTATACTTTTTTTTTTCTTTTTGGAGGAACAGGCAGCTCTGAACAGCTTTGGTGAAGTGCATAGAAGAACCAAATCAATTCACTTATTGAAAGAGGTCTGAACCTGAAAACAATATTGTGTTTTGTAATCTGGAACATCTGACCTTTGGCTTTAATGTTAAATACTTACATACATCTTGAAATGTTGAATTAAAGAAGATGGTGACCTACAAATGCAGGTTTTGTGCAGCTTGCCTAAGGGCTATCGCTGCATGCAAAAGTAATAAAGTAATAATTTATTGTTTGAATTAGCTAAATAGGGATCTTATAAAGACTGAGTCAGGAATAGTTAACACAAGACTTTCTAGCTGTTGCTGCACAGTTACACTAATTTAATAAGACCTCTGGCTATTGTGATAGCAGAATGGCTACAGAAAGTTATAGAAAAGTTGTTTTCACTGTAGGGAAGTGACAGTGTGCTTGCCTAGCAGCCTTCTTAATTACCACTGACTGCAGTTAATACACGATCTGCTGCACTTGCACCTTTATGGAAATAGAACACATTTACTCAAAATACATGTTTGCATATACTGCAAAGTTTTCTCAATTACATTAGCACAAGGTATATTAAAATCCAACTGAAAAACAGCATAAATATCTGCTCTGTTACTTGTCCTGTGTTCTTTGAGAAAAAAAAAGGAAAAAAAAAAAACGAAAAGGGAGAAATTTACATTTTATATTTTTTGATTTCATGATGGCGCCCCCTAGTTTTGCATACATCTATCCATCTACATACTGTAGCTGGATAGATGTATGCGCCGTGCACAATTAAGCAGACCTACAATAACATCAGTAAAGCAGGTCCACCTAAAAGATATGGTTGGCTGCTGAGTAACTTTGTATTATATAGGAAGCCTTTCTTTGACTTCTTATTTACATACAATCCTACAAACATCTGTCAACACGTCTTTCGATATCTGTCAATACACACCTGTTAATATATAATAATACAAGTGCATGTGTATAACTAAATATAGATTCTAAGGTAATCAAATGTGCAAATTCTATGAAAAGAGAAGCACCCAAAAACCTTGACCAGCAAGCCTTCATTGATTTTTGTAACATTTTCTGTGGATTTAAATTTTTAAATGTTAACTGTTCTCAAGACTGTTCCTGCTTGAGACCTTTAGACATCTTTTTGATAAAAATAAATGCAACGAAACCAAAAGTGCAGTTAAAAAAAATAAAGCACAGTCAAAAAACCCTGTCAAATGTGAAATAGGTATAGCATATGTATATTTAAAAATGTCAAACAAAACATGCACACTGACACAACAGATCCTTGTTCGCGAGAATATATATATATATTTTTTTTTATCTCACATCACTGCTTTGTTCTTTGTTTTTGAGATAACCCATATGTGATGAATAGTAATGTCTTTTTCTCAGTATTTTTGGTGTTTTGAAATATGCTGCAGCCAGAGGAAGATGAGACAACAACTAAATAAAACCAAGAGCTACTGTGACAGTTTCATCACATGCAGTAAATTGTATGGGGCTTAATGGTATTAAGAACTTTGAACCCAGTGATAGCAATAAGCACTGCAAAGTTGTCTACAGCTGAATGGCACTATAAAGGACCGCAGGCAGCTGCATGAAGATTAAACTCTAATCAAGGCAATAATTACATGCATTCCACATGTGGAAAAATGTTTGTGAAATTTACTTTGCCCCAAATACTACAGGATGTTTACTGTATGCTCCATGGTTATATAAAACATGACTCTGTGACATGTTTACCACCATATTTCTCAAGAAAAACATACCCATGATAGAACTTCATTTACTGACTTACTTTTCCAAGCCTTCCTTTCCTTCCACCCCAAGGTCACGCTTAGACCACTTAGTATAGTTAGACAGATGCACATGTTATCAAGAATAGTTAGTTATATTAGTAATACTCAGTAATATTTGTGTGCAACAATTGCATTTTATGATTGCTCGAAATAGAGATTCATGAGAAACCACTCCAAGTACGTTTGGCTTAGAGTGAGAGTTTTGCTTTTTTATATCCTTCATCAACATTATTGAACTATTCCTGTGCTATAGTATCTTAAGTGTGCTGCTTTTAAACGAAAATCATTTTCATCAGACCTCAGTAAAAGGCTATCGCAACATCTTTTCTTTTTTTGCATAAACTTGCTTGCCACAACCGTTTATCGTCTGTCTGAAACAGGAAAGTCAGGTTAACAACGAGCACCACAACACCAAACTGTCGCAATCATGTGATGGTTTTGCATTGGATTAAATGGTGGGGTGGAGCTGAGATTGTGAGCAATATGTCCCTAAATGAAACTGAATAGTTACACTTCATGAGTACACAGACATCAGCAAGTGTTGCACACAAACTGATTTCACACACAGCAAGCTACACACACGTAAAGGAATTTACTTTGTAATTAGTATCCCTCCAGTCAGCGACAGCCTATATTACTGCAGATATGAGAGTCAAAGTGTTGCATGCTGTGCCTAAGTGTTTCCTGAAAGAGCTTAGTTATAATATACATACATACTGTATTGCATATGAGCAATTCGGGCTGGGCGATGTGGCCTAAAAAAAATAAAATCCAATTGATCAATTGATTCTTTCACAAAAAAATTTGATTTACGATTTAAATCACTTTGTTTCCCCCCTACTTAAAATCAATCTGCATATGACAAAGAAATTGTTCAAAACAGTTATTTTGTTTTGACTTATACATACACACACACACACACACACACACACACACACACACACACACACACACACACAGCCTACACATGGGGCATGTATACCATTATGATTATTCATGCCAATTTTGTGGAAATATATATTGGTTTGAGTTTTTTCCCTACCATTGTTTTGGGGGGGGGGGCCTGCCTGAAAGTGACAAAAATTATATAATTATGCTATATACCGGTGCGCTGCATAGTGCTCCGTCTGGTGCTCCGTCTGGTCAGCGGTAGTTGGTGGTTCAGTTATCCGAGAATAGGTGACTGTGAGCCGGGTACAGAGCCCCGCGAGCTGTCATTTCGGCGGAGATTGCGGTTAAGTAAGTAATGAAACGACTAGTTAAGAATGTCGCTGCCATGTTGTTTGTGTGCGCAGTTCCATTCGGAACTACGGGAGCCCAGAGGGGAGCGTTGGCGGATGTTAAGGAGAAAACCGATTTTCATTTAAACAAATCGATGTTAACTACACATTTGAGTTAATCGATAAAATATATAAAACATACGTGGGGTACTATATTAATACGTGTAGAAATAATAATCAGAGGTTTATTCATAACATATATTATTTACATGCCCTCTGTTTCTGAAAATATTTTGACAGTTTATGTATTTTATGACATTTTACCCACAAATTACAGTCCATCCACTGTATGGAGCGAATATTTAGTACAGGAGTACTGACTCAGCTTTAAAATGGTTTAAAATTTGGATTTATGGAATCCCAAAAGGTAGCATTTTTTACGCAGAAAAATCACAGATGTCAGGTTCCTGTGACATACACAAGGCAATCTAGGAACAGATTCCTATTTACAGGAACAACTGGTGGAAATAAAATTGCAGGTGGCTGGAGATACATCAGAGAGACATTCTCTCTCTCTCTCTCTCTCTCTCTCTCTCTCTCTCTCTCTCTCTCTCTCCTTAACACCTGGGTAATTCCTTTAAAACCCCAGCCTTGTACTGCCAGTCATTTAGTGGAGGAACTCGATTAGTGAAAGGCTCAGGAGCAGTCTCACAGCAGGGTGAAGAAAGGTACCCTCTTTCCTACATTGAGAATGTTTCAGGCGTTATTTGGATTCAAACTGACAACCTTCCAGTGGATCATACCCCATCTGGTCTCTCTTTGTGTCTCACTTTTCCCCTTTGCTTTCTGTGTGGCTATAGTCATTTGTTTACCGTGACATTCGCAGGGTGTGGAGTGATATAGAGTGAAGATTGTTCAGTGGAAAAACATCAGTGTGTCCTCCCCCTCCCTCCCAGTGCTCCCCATATCAAATGCACCTGGCTGAGGCTGAGGCTCTCTATTTGTTTGTGTGTTTTTGTTATGTTTTCATTGTGGTGGTGCCATCAAGCTATTTGAATGGGATCTTTGCATAGTGAATCGCCAGTCACGGAATATTACTGAGGTCAGGCTGGGTTGAGTAGAAGTGCGGGAGTGTACATCGCTGTGTGTGTATTACTGTAGAGCAGCATGATTTACTTGTTCAGTCCAAGGACTTAAAACCTGCTGCAGGTGTGTGTTCTCAGCCTGATGCGTTTGATCTGCCACAGGTGTTTGAGAGGGTGGCTGTGTGTGTGTGTGTGTGTGTGTGTGTGTCTGTGTATGGTGATTTATGCTATAGGCTCTGATCTTAAAAGACCCTTTTTGATCTCATCCAGAAATAGACAGGAAGTACTGTATATGTGTGTGTGTGTGTGTGTGTGTGTGTGTGTGTGTGTGTGTGTCTGGCCAGAGGTTTTTAGCTTAGTCCTTTGATCCAAGCTAGAGGAGGGCATACCTCTGTGAGGAGCCAGCCAGCAGTATGGACACTTGGCTTGCGCTCCTGAAGTGTGTGTGTGTGTGTGTGTGTGTGTGTGTGTGTGTGTGTGTGTGTGTGTGTGTGTGTGTGTGTGTTTGCAGGAGAGTGTATATGGCCAGAATCAGAAAGTGGTGACTTTAAAAAAAGAAGTGGTGGCTTATTGGACTGTGCGAACACAGCGTCCCTCTTTCATTCCTTCAACCAGCTTCTTGAAAAGTAGGCGTAGTGATGTGTGCACATATCCAAAAACCTGTTGATATCCAACTCTTTGATAATGTTTAAAAGTAGCTGTGTTTCTCCTTCTAATCGGGTGTCCAGCCTCGCAAACTGTTGGCTGGTTGGTTTGTGTACAGAAACCATAGCAACGCACAGAGCCGACCATAAGCCTGCGGTACAAACCCAGATTGAGACGCATGTGAATACGCTGTATACATGTCCAAAGAATGCCTCTAAAACCTGAATAATACCGGAATATCCCACATGTCTTAATCGGAAAATGCTATATTCGGAAAAAGGCTTTATTCAGAACATCCAACCGGAATATGCTGTTTACATGACCTGTATCAAATTCGGAATATTGTCATATCCGGAATAATAGTGGAATATTGGTGTGCATGTAATCGTACTCAGTGATACGCTGTCTGAACTTTCCTCAGTTTCCAGACTGATGGCCAGTTTTTGGCTCTGCCTTTGAAAGTGGCTGTTATCAAAAATGGCTTGAGGAACATAATTACTTTTTTGAATGGTTAAGTGATACACACAAAGGAGGGCCCCGACTATAAAATTCACAAAAACAAAAAAGCCTTTCAGAAGCAGGCACTTCAACAGTGGCACATTTTCTTTCCATTTCCTGTAAATAAACGTTGATGCGATTATATCTCCCTGTCTGTCTCGACTCAGATTGACATCCTGTAAGGAATTGGAAGTGCTGCACTGGTAGCTCATTTCCAAGGTAACATTATATATCCACTCTCTTTGCACAGTAGCATATAGCATAGTGTCAAAAAAACAGAATATCGACGAGATTGAGAATTTACATTAATTCTTCTTTCTTTTCTTTTTTTTTAACCACCTTCTCAGTTACACCCCAAATCAGATCTGTGGTTTAAGTCATTACAGTGGTGCTGCAGTTGTAATTTTACATGTACACCCCAGTGCATTAATTCCATCTCTAGAGTTTCAGGCAGGGATAAGAGGCTTTTTGCAAACATTAAGTATTGCATTAGTGCTGGCAGAGCACTGAAGTTGTGCACACCATCAACTGTATGACCTGACTCTTATAATCAGTAATCATATTCGAACAAACCCCAATCGCGTTTTGTCAAGATAATAAGGGAAATCTTGACCGGCTCTCAGTTAGTTTTGGATCATTACTGTATCTTGAGGCTGGTGGTTATGCTGGCTGTACGGTTAGGCTTTACTTTTACCTGCTAGTCTTCTCCCTTCACAACACCAGCCTGTTCTACTTACGCGTTGTGCTGGTGTGTTCTGCTCTGTGTAATGGGCTGTTCAAAATATACGGACTCAAAAGCAGGGACAATGATAGGCTGCTACTCATTGTGAATGGGACCTGGCGTTGCAGCCTGGCCCCCGTGCTGACCTACTGTAAAGATATTAAAAAGCCCAGCAGCACTTCAGGAGAGGCTATTCAGTACTTGGGGAAACAAACTGCGCAACAGGAAAAAAGTGTAGTACCGCAGCTACATCAGAAAAAAGAAACTGTAACTCTTGGTTTTGTTCAGCTACACGTTTGTGATATCTGGCATACAAAGTGTAAAAGGTTACAATGGGCAAAGCATTGAAAATGGATCAGCGTTTATGTATAACCAATTTTGCACATCAGCTGCCTGGTTTGGTCCCAGATTAAATGAAATGTCCATGTGCAGTATTATATGCTCTAAAAGACCAAATACATGGTCTCATGGCTTGTAGATTTTGTTTCATCTTCACTCAGGGAAACAGCCTCCGTAGCTGTCTGTTCATCAGCCCGGGCATTTGAGGTGCTACTAGAAACAGGAAATCAGTGGGCTCAGTTTTCCACAACCCATGTGGAATTTTACTAATTTGGATTAAGAGTTAATTTGTGAAATGCTACCTTTTTAAAGGAAAGTGTACATGAGCCTTCAATATTAGTTTAAAGTAATGTATCAGTGTTTTTGACGATGACCAGCACGGCACTTTTAAATAGTGTAAATTGAGTAGTTTTTATCTCCCTTATGTGCATGTATTTTTCCTATGTGCTGAAATCAGTGTTTTGACTGACATGTGGTTGATCCTGATCAGAATGAATTGATTCCTTTAACAAGAGAGTAAAAGCTGCTGTTGATTGATGGATGAGGAAACAGATGGATTAGTTTGCCGACATCGCCTTTTTTACGTGAGCCGATCCCCGCCCTGGCGACACGATGCGGGGGACGTTGGGGCACACTGAGGACAGTCGGCCCAGGTTGACAGCTGCACCTGGAGCAGGGGCCCCCGCTCCCTCCCCGCGGGTAGAGAGCTGGGCGCAGCAAGGGTTATTGAGGTAAAAGTTGCATCAAATCCGCCTTGGTTGTTCACACTGCGGCCACATTGAAAAAAATCAGATCTGGGTCTGATTCAGGACCACATATGGAAGGGATCTGGAATCAGATCTGGGCTAGATTTGAGTGTTCACACTACTTCTGAAGAAGTCTGACCTGGTCACTTGACGGATTTGGGCCACTTTTGCCTGCAGTCTGAACATAGCCTAAGATACTTAGTCAAGACAGAGTAAGTGAGTTCCTTAAAGAGAAAGACTAAGAAGAGAGAAAATAGTTTGTCGGTTAATGGACTCACTTTATCTATTTCCTACTTTACCATTCTTGTAATTCCCCTCTTGCTCGCTTGATCCCTCTCTCCAATCATATCCCTCCCTGCGTTACATCTTTCTCTGCTTTCTACCACTTATTTCTCTCCTCCTCTCTCTGTAATTGGGAAGGGGCGGTGCACATGTATTCATCTCATTAAGTGCACAAACACAAACACGCACCGGTCTCACAGACATTTTGTTATCCTTTTGTAAAATTATTGTTTGTGTGTGGATTGAATCTCAAATAATCTCTTGTAAGAATTCACTTTATCTTGTGAATGTGGGAATAGAAAGAGAGAAAGGCAAATACATGACAATAAAATGAAAGCATTCAAGCGAAAGAGAGAAATGAATTATCCTGTTTGCCTGTTGATGCAAACCCATCAGTAGGACCCTGTGCCGTGCTGCAGGAGAGTTTGTGAGCATACCAGGACGCACGCATACACACACACACACACACACACACACACACACACACACACACACACACACACACACACACACACAGTCCCTAGCCCCTTACCCTAACCTTAACCATCACAACTAAATGCCTAACCTTAACCTTTACCCTCACCCTGACCATAACCTAATTATATCCCTAATCCTAAAACCAAGTCTTAACCCTCAAACAGCTCTTTATACTTGTGGGGTCCAGCATTTTGGCCCCACAAAGCTGTAGTTGTGTTTGACTCAGCAGAATGCTCACCACAGTCAACAATGCCACTCAGTGTTTTCTTTTGAGTTTTCAACCTGTCACCACATCAGTCCACTGGGCTTGACATTTATCTCTAGACTAAACTAGTATTAAAATAAATGATGACATCATTATGAACTATAGAGTAGAAATATCAGAAAAACCTGCAGTATTGAATTACACACAGGCTAAATATTTATAACATGTAGTGTATATATATTTTGTTGCTATACATTGGTACTTTAGTTTGATAATGCAGAAGTTTACTTCCAGCGTATTCACGCAGGCCCTCACTAGATTACACCATGCATCTTGTGCTGCTTTCACATGACAGCAAATAAAACAATATTTAATGAATTTTGCATTTAATTACCTTCTCTTATGAAAAAGGACATGAAATTGATCAAATTGATCACTTTAGAGACAAAAGACTTCAAATGAGCCAGTTGAAGCGGCAGGAGCATTTTTTGAATGATGATACTGAGAATGACTTTGTTCTCCAGTAGAAGTGGGCAGAGAGCTGGGTTGATGTTGTTTGATCTGTATGGACGCTACTGAATGGTCTTTAAGTTTATAGTGCAGTCAATTTCACTACGACGATTATTAGCCAAAATCAATTGTGTTCTGTAAAGAATTTACAGCCTCACAAAGAGGGGGAGTTACTTGCTTTTTTAAATTTCAAATAAGCTTTAGGCCGGCTACACACTGGCTGCGTGGCATGAGCGTGGCGTTTCTGTTGCGTGTCAGCTGCGTGGATTTTTCCATGTCTTTACACACCAGAAACGTGTCTGACGCGGCGCTGTTGCTGCTAGCCTTGTCTGTACACATGTATGTTTACCATTGATAAACACCATGTTAAACATAAATATATACTGATTTGATTACAGCAAAGACAACGTCGGCAGTATTGACGGCAAAATAGGCTACAGGATATTTCGTTCTGTATTGACAGGTGCAATATTTGAAATTCTTTTTTTTATTACATTTATATCTGCATTTATGTCAAAACCTAGAGACTTTGAAACATCAACATGTCATTTATTAATATGTATTCGTGTCAAAATGACATATAAACATCTTTTCCTATTCTATATTGCCTGGAAACGCTTCCAACACGCTTGAAAAAAAGGCGTCGGTCCTATTTCTAGCATGCACGCGTTTTCGGCGAGGCTCGAGCCGCGCCTGAGACGTGCGTGTCACCCAGGCAGTGTGTAAGCTCTAACCTGTTAACATGGGAGCCAAAATAAAAATGGACACGCTGCGCAGCTGACACGCTCACACCACGCAGCCAGTGTGTAGTCGGTAGCCAGTATTTTACCTTGTCACAGTTTAATAACGACAGTTCGGTGGGTAAATAGGACATACATAGAAGCTCAAAATCCCATTGATACCCCTTTCCTCTGCAAATCTCACATTTTGAAACCGCCGCTGAAAACGGGCGAATCTGAACAAAGCTAAAAGTTGACGTAAGCATCTCAACTCCTAGTCTTTGTCACGCCCCAACATTTGCATAGGCTACACCACTGACCTGAGGTCAGCTTAGTCTACTGAATCTAGCTAGGTCATGCAGATCTCCAGAGGTCCGCTATTTAATTACTAAATTCACTTCTGAGACTATTTTATGCGAGAAATCAACTATGTAGAGGTCAAATATGGGCCGTTTTACGAAAATTGATGGCTAATTACAAATTTTGTCCGATTGTGTGTCTCAGGGACAGTAGCAGCTAACGAAATCCCTAATGTTCACAAAAATGCATTAAATTGAAATCGGACACCATTGTTAGTTTTATAAGACCTTGGGGTAGATGTTATATAAGTGGCGGGATGAAATTCAACCTGTAAATATACTCTAGTTATGCCGGCAGCTGGCAGCCAGCCCCGAGCCAGCCCCGAGCCCCGGTAGTCCAGTAACCGAGAAACGGTGACTTTAACTGGGTATGGAGGTTGCCGTTTTCTCGTCAGACTGTGTGGAGCTCCTAAAGTTCGACACGTCTTACCAAATTTGCAATTAGCCATCAATTTTCATAAAACGGCCCATATTTGAGCTTTATATAGTTGATTTCTCGCATAAAAATGTCTCAGAAGTGAATTTAATGACGAAATAGCAGACAAACAATGTATAACTTTGCAGTGTCTGAAATATGAGACCTGCTGTCTAGTCGCCAATGGATGTGTATGTGGTTCGCTCAAACCAATCAGCGCGCAGCTCATCTAAATATTCATGAGCATACCATATTTGGAAGAAAAGCTCTTTTTACAAATAGGGCCATATTCACAGGGTAGTTAAGGACCAATGAAATAGCATTTGAGCAATTTTCAGCCCAACCAATGTTACATACCCTATTAGGAGACCTTAAGGAACAGTGTGAAATACCCTATATAATCATTCTATCACCCCTTTAATTGAATACTTTTTTTTTTGGTTGTTGATGCAACAGAAATTTGAAAAGGTTACAATAAATGATGGGAACCTTTGATTGAGTAAAACATTTTTACAATTAAAGCAAGCTATAGTGCGTAGTTGTTTATCGTGTTTTAAGCCCCCAACGTCTAGGATTAGGCAATGGTTATGGTTATGGTTATGGTTATGTGGTGTCTTTATTGTCAGCATGTAAATGTACCCTGATATGGCTAACTAAAACATCCTTTTAAATCACTTAGTAAATGAATAGGCAACAGACAGTTATGTTTTAATATACATCAAGTTAGTGTAGTTGTTGCCAAAGTGCACTGATGTTATT